>NW_024728748.1:0-26301 GCF_018991925.1 Homarus americanus | reverse complement strand
TACACAATATAGCCCTCAGATTTATATATAACATAAAATATACAGACCACATCAATAATGAACAGCTACACAAGAGAGCAAACCTCCTCGCAATCAATGTAGAAATACACAACAAAGCTGCAAATATTTGGAAAAAAGTGACTGAACTTAACACAGAAACATATCAAAATTGGATAAATAATATAGACAACGAAGAATTCCAAGAACACAGTTGGTTTAAATCAGCCAGGAAGAAAGTAACTGAACCATCTCCTGCCCCAATATACACATAAAACATTAATAGAGAGAATAAAAGATGAGCGTGACCTACCAGCTCCACTAAGAACCTGGCAGGCCTCTCCATACAGTGTACCTTTAGACTAACATAACTAACATTTAACATTTAACTAACATCTTAGCAAAAAAAAAAAATAAAAAAAAATAATGTGACTACCCTCCCAGCTACACAAGGGCCTGGGCGGGCTCACTAACTCCATCGGAAAAAATATATAATAATAACAATAATGTGATTACCCTCCCAGCTACATCAGCCAGGAAGAAGTAATTGAACCACCTCCTGCCCCAATATACACATATACACATAAAACATTAATAGAGAGAATAAAAGATGAGAGTGACCTACCAGCTCCACTAAGAACCTGGCAGGCCTCTCCATACAGTGTACCTTTAGACTAACACAACTAACACTTAACTAACACCTTAGAAAAAAAAAAATGTGACTACCCTCCCAGTTACACAAGGACCTGGGCGGGCTCACTAACTCAAACAATAAATAGAAAATAATAATAATAAGCAGCATTATATAAATAAACCAATATTAATACAAAGGTCTGACGACCCAAGGGAGCAGAACAAAGACAAAACACCAATAAGAAAGATGAAGCGATCTGGTTGAGCCCAGATTCTTTCTACTCCTACTGTATTTCAGTTTCACCACTTTTTCTTCAATTCCTAATAATCTTCTTTCACCTCTTAACTAATGACTTCGTATCGTATCAATTACAGAGGAAAGTTTAGTCTCTGGTGGTGATAACACCTTTCCGCGATCTTCTGTGACGTTTTGCATCATCGCTGTCATGTGAGCGAACATTTGCTGCATTTGTTGGTATTGCTCACATAATTGTCCTTCGATTCCTTTGACAGGTGGTTTCTTTCTCTTCTCGGGAGACAGGTTTACGGTAGACGGGTTTATCTCACGCTGCCTTGGCGAGGTGGGTGAGACATCGGTCTCCATGTCCACAGTGTCTCCTTGTTCTACGCCGGACACGCTCCCCACTTCTGACTTATTCTCTTTCCCGTCCATGACTGCCCGAACAGCAAGCGTAATCTGTCTTGCTCGATCGCAGATATCACACAATTGGAGTTGATGTCACACAGACGCGTGCCATGCGCACGAGTGATGTCACACAAACACGACCACAGTGATGTGACACGGTCCCTCAAGCACGTGACGTGCAATACGCACGAGTGATGTCACACAAACACGACCACAGTGATGTCACACGGTCCCTCAAACACGTGACGTGCAATACGCACGAGTGATGTCACACAAACACGACCACAGTGATGTCACGCACGAGCGACGATGTCATACTAACATGGCCACAGTGATGTCACACACGAGCGATGTTCCTCGAACACGTGACGTGCAATACGCACGAGTGATGTCACACAAACACAACTACAGTGATGTCACACTAACACAACCACAGAGATCCACAATCAATGTAGGGACTCGTTACACAACTGATATCACAAACACTACTGCGGCGCCCTTACTTGTACAACGTTACGGCTTGTCACAATCTTTGTTGTTATTTCTTAATTACACACACACATACACTACTTAAACTTACTACTTAAAACTTGGCGACCTAGTTTGCCTGTACGTTTGATCACTAAACTCTCCCGCGTTTCTGTCCGAACACCTTTGGCACAGAGACCAGTCTTTCTGAAACCAATTTTATTTATTTATTTATTTATTTATTTATTTTTTGTAGCTGGTGTGGCTATCCACAATGAACACTGACACTCGCGCGCGATCGTCCGAACAATATTGAACGACGACCAGTCCTTCTGAATTAAGATCCTCTTCTTTTCTTCACTCTGCTATGACGGATCCTCAATTGCTTCCAGATGACCTCACGTTTTGACTGTTAACGCTCATAGGAGCGTTATTGGTTTGTTGCTGGAGAAATAAACCCTCAACGTTGACGCGTACCATATAATTCGGTCAAAACCTGTTAAAGAACATTTCTCATATAACAAATGCTGTTATCTCAGGACACATAGTATGAATAATACAATCAATATACAGTACATAGCCTGTTAACATCTTATATATAACTCGCATGTTATAACTATTGATACAGGAGACAATTGGTATAATATGATCAAATTACAGTACACAAATATACTTATTAAAGTTATTTAGAGTTTCTTTGCAGATTCTAATACTTCACGATCACTCACGTTTTAGGGTCTAGTGGTCTGAACCAACGTGTTGTCTGTCCTGTAGAAATCAGTAGACTACTCTCGAGGGCAATCTCAGCCCGGAGGCGAGGGCCATGTGTTTTCGTATTGAAACACCTCAGCAGATTGGTCAGCAAATTCGTTGTCAACACTATATCTCTTATCTCACTCCCTCTCTCTCTCTCTCGCCTAGTTTATCTTATTATGGTATCCCTCTCTTTCTCTCTCTCTTCTAGCTTATCTTACTGTGGCGGTAACAGCATGGATCATTCAACACAGAAGACGTCCAGTTATGTTCACATAAGACGTTCAACTACTTTAAAACATGAACACTGATATATTCAACAAAATTCAACTGAGTTAAATTCCCTTAATATGGCGGTGTGAGGCACTATGTACATACCTGAGAGACGATGAGGACGAATTATATACAGTACCAGTCATGTCACATCAAGAACTTATGTACACTTGCATCCAATTATAACGAGTACAGTGTGGCGTGTTGTGTGAAATTTGGCACCACTGTATTTGTTTACGTCATTGGAAAGCGAGCAGTATTGGCAGAGTTACCCCCGCTACAGCAACAAGAATAAGGGTAGTAAATTAGCAGTCATCCTACAGTATATCTTTAAATGTACGCATTTCCTGTATGGGTATAGTGTAAGAAAGAATACAATGTATAATATCATAGGCTCTAATTTCATGTCTACTGGACGGTGACGAGTGGCGACGTGATACCACATAAGGGGGAGGGGAGTTGGGAATAGGGGAGGCGTTTGGGGCAGGGTAGGGACAAGTGCATCGACACTCACGTTTGGTAGGATATCCACAATTTGTGAATACTAATATTTATTGTGGTATTAGGGGACACTTTAAACCTTGCTGATGAAACCTGGGGCTTATTATATCAATTACAATGCATGTTCTGTAGCCAAGGGAAAATAGAGATAGAAATAGAGAGAGATTCGTCTCAGGTATGATTCGATACTTTGAACTGGAGCTTCAGATATGCCCAGTGAGCGAGAGCCGCTGCCACCGCTGCCACCACAGAACGCTACTGACACTACAGTTCAAAGATTTTTTGGGGATTAGCCCACCCGGGCACAGGTCACCGACCCACATCAGGGCCTTGGGGGCGAAAATGCAATAATAATAATAATAATAATAATTCATATTAAATACAAAATTAATAAGAATAAAAAAATTAAATAATCATAATTCATAGTAAATAAACTTATAATACAAAAAACAAAATTAAAAATAAAATAATAATGATAACAATAATAATAATAGCACAAATAATATTAATAATATTGATAAAGAACCGTAAAGAAATGCAAAAATGAAAAAAAATCAACAGTGAGAAACAATATATATATATATATATATATATATATATATATATATATATATATATATATATATATATATATATATATATATATATATATATATATATATATATATATATATATATATATATTAGGATCTCGCCAATAACGACTTCCACAATAACGTTTTCGACATTAACGGTAAGTTACAATAGATACCCATTTTCAATAATAACGTCTGGATTCTCTTGAATAACGGAAATTAGATTTCGCCGGAAGCGTCCGAGCGCATCAATGATAGCGTTTGTTTGGCCGCCATGTTGATGACGTAGTTGTCGGCTCTGCCTCAGGCTCATATGCAAGATCAGCTGTGGTGTATACCATGCTGTAGTACTCCCATGGTTGTTATGCAAGAAGGATTTTTGGCTAAAAAAAGAAAAATATGTACGATTCGTTATTGGAACATAGGGAAATTTCGTGGTACACATACCCCAGTCCGATGGTCACTACGAGGGAACTATTTTTGAAACCAAAAGAAAGAAAATTGATTTGGATGGACATAAAATGTATAAATCTGCAAAGGAATAATATTTTTTTTACGATATACTCCATATAGAACAGCACATGCAGAATTGTATTGTTCTTTTTAAAAGCGGTCCATGTTTGTGTACAAAAAATGCCGCCAGCCTCTACTTGTCTCATCGCCGTTTATATCCTCCAAATTCGCCTAACCATCATAAAAGGTAAGCCTTTAAGATAACTAATACAACTAATTTATGTGTAGAAATGTATTGAAATCAAATTAAACTAAGAAAAAGTCGTAAATGGTCTATTTGAAGATTGGTGAGAACAGCTTCCTCTGGGATGGTGAATGACGTCCTTTATCAGAATTAATATCGACCCAATTTTCGTAATGAGGGCAATTAACAACAGTCCAGCACTACCAAAATAATTATTTCCTTAGTATAAATACTTTGTAGCATAAATTTTACCCTTGAATAAGTCCAAATATGCCGGGTAACCAATGCCAGGTGAATCCAAACTGGTCCACCCGTGATGGTCGATGGACGTCCTTTATCAGAATTAATATCGACCCAATTTTCGTAATGAGCACAATTAATAACCGTCCAGCACTACCAAAATAATTATTTCCTTAGTATAACTACATATTATGTGAGGGCGCGTGTTTCCCACACCTCTACACCACCCTCATCTTACTTACTTCTCTTATCTTGGTTCTTATTCTTACTCGGTTCTGTCACCTATTCTTTTGGTAGCATGGACATTCTTTTGGTAGCGTGGTCGAGGGTCTAGGCACATGGGTATGGTAATTCTGGTATCAAGTCACTTGGACGGAAATAAAGGTAAAATACTGTGGGAGAAATGAATACACCTAAAGTACTCTAAAAACAAATTTATTAATATAACCAATATAACTACCAGGTTCAACTCCTGGTCTTATTGCAGACTCAGTACTTTCCTCTTTACTTATTTTCTTATTTACGTATTTTCTTATTTCTTTACTCAACAGTAATTACTCAGATCTTACATTCTTACTGCACACAACCTTACTGGTGTTACATTACATGGCATAATAGGACCAGTTCCTTGGCCCTACTCACAATACATAGTACATGGCACTTATTGTAGATTACTTTACTCAACATACTCGTTAATAATTAAATCAGCAGATACCTGGGGTCCACTACCCAACATGGGATAATTATTTCCAACTAATTATCCCTAACATACATGTTACAACCCTCTCTGTGGACATATCCTTCCAAGGAATAACCCAGGGTAGAACACTGGGGCTCACGACCATTGTTGTGGTCGGTAGTAGCCAGACACATGGCGAGTCTGGGGTCTGGCCCAACGAGTCAGTGGAGCACATTAATCAGGCAGCATCCGTGCCATCGTTTCATATATGATCCCTGCTGGGTATCTACTACATCCGGGGCAGTTGTTGAGTGGTTGAGCGATGCAAGAATCACAATGGGATCTGGAGAAACTTTGGAGCAGCGTCAAGGGAAGCTCTCCCTGGCGATGCACGGGTATAAATACCCCTGAGTTGCCAGTGATCGTTACTCACGCAATGACAATAATCACAAACACACTAACTGTTACTCATTCAAAGATGACCCTCAGTTGACAAAGGTCTGGCGAATTACTTGAGTTGATTCACACAGACTAATTCAAGATTGAGCTTCCCAGGAGAAAGTGGAATAACAACGCATTGATTACTGTCTTGGGACACTGGGAGGGAAACACAAGTGTAGCCTCTATGGGGAAAAACACTTCTTCTCAGGGGTCGCTAACTCACTCATGTTTTGCGGTCGTGGAGTTTAATAAGAATCATTAGTAAAATAGATCAGCAGTCAACGTGACCATGACAATTAGCCTAGACTTCATATTTTAATAAGTCCAAATATGCCAGGTAACTAGTGCTAGATACTTCCCAGGCATGTTTCATTTGTGTATCAGTTTAACCACAATTTGCTACTAATAAGATAAATTCAGCGACCTAAATTCATGTTTTATTTTTTTATTCCCTTACTGACTCAATGTATTACAAGAAAGAAGTACCTTACGACTTGTTTGGGCCAACAGTTGGAGTGGTGATATTAATTAACTTTGCCATTGACAGTGGTAGAATCAAATGTAGATATATTGGCTTTGTATGTCCATGATTTCAACAAAAATGAATAAGTCCTTCTAAAGTAAATAGAATTGATGATATTATTATCTTTTTGGCCATCCAGCGAATTTAATGTTTTTAAGTTGACGGATTTTTACCAGTTAAGCTAGGTTACGTTAGATTAGTTAAGTTGGGTTAGGTTAGGTTTAGTGACATTGAAATTATGTTTTTTCAAATGCCAAGTAGGTGGATGACCTAAACGTTCATTTTACCAAATTTGTTATGAGTAGATTAAAAACATTAGTTGTGTTTTTTTACAAATTCAGACCCCGTAAAGTTCTAATGACAATCACTTCATGATAGATGTTTCACCCTATACACTAAAGCTACTTTATGTAAGAGGAAAAAATTAGCACCAAATTGTATTGTTTAATACCAATAGAAGTCATTGATGATAATATTTAATAACAATATTTCAGGTATTACGACCTGGTAGTCGGGACGGAACACCGTCGTAAGTCGAGGAGAGACTGTAATATGTTTTCATCTTTAAACTCCTTGTATCTTACCTAACTCACCTTGATGCTCCTCTCAATTATAGGGAGATGTAATAATTATAGAAAGTAATCACAGGTATGACTCTGTAGGGTTTCGTGATATTATGTTGTTTAGCACTCAGGATGGATGGAAACTCTAAGGTGGTGGTTTTCTTATATAATATAAGTTATATGGTAGACAGTCTGGTGGGTCGCCATGCTCGCCGGCGGGAGCGAGGACCGCCAGGTAGGCGGAGGAGAAGCGAGGGCCGCCAGGCAGCGGCGGAGGAGGAGGTGTTGCGTGTTCAAGAAGAGAGGCCAGAATGAATCTCAATGGAGAGACAGAGCTTATATACACAGCCACCGGAAGTAGACCGTGGGAAGTCGCCGGTCTTTTGACTCCGTTGCTAGGGAATGGTAGCAGCTGGTGGCTGGTTGCTAGGATACTGTGGCATCTGGTGACGCCCCCTGGGCCGCTCGTTTGGTTGCTAGGGAAGATCTTAGCAGGTGGAATGCGGCTACGCAGTTGTAGGAGACACGTCCACTACAATACTCCCCTTCCCTCCAGGCGGTGTAGGAGACTTGTTGTCCTGAAGAGTTGCTTAGCACATGTGAGGCAGAACGGGCGGTGCATGCCTCGCCGTGAGACAACGATGGCGTGGATGAGCCGATCGCTGGATACAACTGTCTATATACACACTATCTGTGGGAGAGAGGGAGAAAAAGGGTGTGTGGAGGCGATGAATGTTGTGCTTCCCTCATGACAGGTACAGAGTCGTCAGGAGAATAATACTGCTGGGGTGTGTGGGCCTGGGTCAGGAGCAGGGGGCTGCGTCAGCAAGCAGATAGGAGGCCCAGCTGACAGCAGCTGGGTCCACGACAGCAGCAGGGTGCAGGACTTGCTTGGGGAGTACCTGAGGGAGAAAAAGGGTGTGTGGAGGCGATGAATGTTGTGCTTCCCTCACGGCAGGTACAGAGTCGTCAGATGCGCCTGCTGGGGTGTGTGTGGGCCTGGGTCAGGAGCAGGGGCTGCGTCAGCAGAAGCGGATGAGGGCTCGTGACAGCAGCTGGGTCCACGACAGCAGCAGGGTGCAGGACAGTAGCAGGGAGTACCTGAGGGAGAAAAGAGGGGTGTGTGGGTCCGCACTCAGGCGCATGGGCCGCGTCGGGAGCAGGGGCTGCATCAGGAGGAGCGGCAGGGGGTACTGCTGGGCCGGGGGCGGCGTCTGAGGCAGGACGGGTGTGCTGGGGTCGGTAGGACGTGGTGCTTGGGGCAGGAAGAGGAGCTGGTGTCTGCTTAGAGAAGCAGTGCTGCTCTAGGGTGTCTAACCTGCGGTGTAGAGACAGTAGCTGTAGAGCCGATGAGAGCTGCTTCTGGGTGGATAAGCCAGTCTTCCATGTTGCTTGAAGACTGGGAGAGTGATCGGTTTCTCCTCCATCCTGTGTGAGTGCCAATCTCCGGGGTCACCATTTGTGGGGAACAGGTTGTTTGGGTTCACACTCAGGATGGGATGGAGAAAGGAAACTCACTATGTGCTCTCTGTATACATGTTGTATTGGATGTACAATGCAGCTTGGTGCTGGGAAGTGGCAGCATGGTTACAAGCGTGATGTAGAGAGAGCTGGTTGGTGAGGATGCTCAGAGGAGGGCAGCTTGTGGGTCGCCATGCTCGCCGGCGGGAGCGAGGACTGCCAGGCAGGCGGACGAGGAGGAGGTGTTGCTGGCTGGTTGGTGTAGGTAGAAAGAGACAGGTCACCACGAGGTCAGGTCTTTTATAGCGAAGGTAGGCGTGGGTAGATAGTTGACCCCCGCTCCGTGGGTGGCGCTGGTTGACCTAGACCACGAGGCATACACTGAGGAATTCGCGGGGTCGGCTACTCAGTGACAAACAGCGTTTGTAGGGGAGAAATCCACTACACCACCACCTCCTTCACCGCTGCCTGGCGGCCCTCGCTCCCGCCGGCGAGCATGGCGACCCACAAGCTTGTCCTCTGAGCACCCTCACCAACCAGCTCTCTCTACTAAACGCTTGTAACCATGCTGCCTTCCCAGCACCAAGCTGCATTGTAGATCCAATACAACATGTATACAGAGAGCACATTGTGAGTTTCCTTTCTCCATCCCATCCTGAGTGTGAACCCAAACATCACGTACCCCACAGCCTCTGAAGATGTCTTGAATAAGGTGCTCCGTTGTTTCCCTTTTCCCGTGTGATTTTATCGATATATATATATATATATATATATATATATATATATATCTATATATATATATATATATATATATATATATATATATATATATATATATATATATATATATATATATATATATATATATATATATATATATATATATATATATATATAAGTACAAATACGTGAAATAAGAGCTAAATACGTCTTCCTCTTCTTATATCAACACATGATAACACCTCACACTGTAAAACACACACACACACACACACACACACACACACACACTATTACTTTTTTTCCTCCATCCTACATTAATAGCCACACCTTCGCCACCATTTTATTACCATAAAATTAAATATCCTAATACATAAGTAGCTATCCTAGCTGTGTTGAGTTAGTTGAGCCGCAGATCTTTTTTTTAGTTTAACAAATTTATTGGCAGAGCTTGTAGTACAGTTTGCCTATTTTGAGTAATTCAGTCAGGTCTTGACACTGAGGGTGGTATCACTTCTCACTGTCACGCAGGACAGAGGTTCACACACAAAGAAATACATCATATTCATTAACAACTGTAAATGTATAGAGGTCAGGTTCATATGGGTAATGTCACTGTTCACTGCCATGCAGGACAGAGGTTCGTACACAAAGAGTTGCATCATATTCATTGACAGTACATATACATATATGTAAACACACACACACACACATATACATACATATACGTATATACATACACATATACACGTACACGTACATATACATGCACACACGCACACATACATACATATACGTCGGTCAGATTCATGTGGGTAATGTCACTTTTCACTGCCATACAGGACAGAGGTTCGTACACAAAGAATGCATCATATTCATTGACACTATATATAGGTCAGATTCATGTGGGTAATGCCACTGTTCACTGCCACGCAGGACAGAGGTTCGTACACAAAGAAGGAAATACATCACATTCACCAGTAGCATATATAGGTCAGTGGATCACATACATTGGAGTCATATTCTAATTGAAGACTAATCAGTGTGGGCTAGCAAATTTGGGATAAACAGCAAGAATGTCCTCAAGCACACCTGATTCAATGAAGTAATTACATAGTTCAAGATACAGTAAGTCAGGTGGCCTGAAGTCTTTGACAGTGTCACATTCAATAATATAGTGTTCAAGTGTATGCTTCAAAGGTTTATCACAAAGTTTACATGCTGAGTGTTCCGGTATGGGTACAGCGTTACTAACTTGCCAGATGTGTCTGTATCCTAGCCTAATTCTGGCCACGACTACATCACATTGTCTGGTTCTGTCCTTATGCTGGCCATACCGGTACCTCTTGTTACAAAATTTGTCATATTTACTAATGCTACAACTGTCAGGTCTCTCTGCATTTCTCACTTCATCTAGATCAGAGTTCATGATTCTGACTTGAATGTTTTTAATTACAGCATTGGACAGACCAAGGTCGCGGTCAACATTTTCTTTCTTACATGCCTCATTGGCCAGTCTATCAACATGGTCATGATACCTGATTCCAACATGGGACGGAATCCACACAAATTCGATACGAAAGTTGTTCTCATTGGCAGTTATCACATTCCTTTTAATATCACACGCAACTTTAGACATAGAGCCTGACGGGCTGTTCATTGATTTCAAAGCACTTTGAGGGTCACAGAATATCACCCCACCTCCATTTTCTTTGAGGTAGTCTGTGGCTAAGTAGATTCCAGTTAGTTCAGTTTGTGTTGTGCTGGCCCAGTTGTTCAGCCTTTGTTTGGTTGACACTATCATCTCTTTTTCTTTATATATTACAATTGCACAGCCTGTTCTACCTGTGTTTGTCTGCACAGAACCATCAGTAAAAGCATAACATTCACTTGATTTAATACTCTCTATGTGTCTGTTAATAGTTTCTAGTGTGACACATCTCACCACATCGGTGTTTAACATTTGCTTACTACCAACAGGAGTGTAATTAATAGGAACTGATATGTCCAGCCAAGGAGGAATGGCATTAATAGGTTCGTCTGGGGTGATTGGGACATTCAGTTTCAGGAGATCTGCAACACTTTTATGAAGCCACGCCCCAAAGAGAGTCTTTTGTGAAAGGTTGGCGAGATGGTCGGGATTACTTAGATAGAACATCAACTCAGTTTGGGTTGTAGTTTGAGAACTATTGTTCTTCAAAACTTTGACACAAAACATGGTATTAAGTAGGGCTATCCTCTCAGATAGGGAGGGCAGTCCGAGCTCTTTCCTCATGTTTACAATTCTGGTTGATTTTGGGCAACCTAGGATGATGCGCATGGCTTCATTTTGCACTACCTCAAGGCTGTTGAGTTGTTTAGGCGGAATAGTCACAAGATGGAGAGCATGATAGTCAACTACAGAACGAATGAAGTGAAGATAGAAAGTACGAGCATAGGTGATGTTAATTCCATAGCCCTTGCCAACAAGGGTTCTGAGGGGTTTAATGCGCTGCATTAGTTTGTCACGAAGGTTGCTGACAAAGTTTGCATCATTCACACAAATTCCAAGATATTTATAGGAGCTACATAGTTCCAAGGGCATGCTGTTAATGTTATAGTCAAGAGGCAGAGGGTGAGCAGGACGAGGATTGAGGACCCTCGTCTTGTCAACAGATATTATGAGACCGCATTCAACAGTTCTCCGAGCAAATACATCCAGCAAGGCTTGGAGCCTGAGTTTGGTTTGTGTCATAATGCAGATATCATCAGCATAGCATATTACGGCTTCGTTTGGCTGAACTGGAATGTCAGCAATAAGCTTGTGCATCAGTATATTAAAGAGCATAGGACTTAACACTCCTCCCTGAGGCGTGCCCAGCTCAAATGATCTCATTCTGGTACTTTTAACTCCCCTAAACAGAACTCTGGCATACCTGTTGGACAGATAACCCTTTATCCATGTCAGGAGGTTACCTTGGATGCCAAAATTAGCTAGTTGCTCAAGTATAATGTCTCTATTAGCTACATCAAAGGCTGATTTAAGGTCTATGAAGGCTGTTTGTGTCTTATCTTTGAGTGAACAAGATATTCTGCAAAGCATGTCTGTGTGCTACGCCCGGGCATGAACCCGTACAGATTAGGGGCGAGTTTGTCTGTGACTTGAAACATGAGACGGTTTAGAACAACTCTTTCAAGGACTTTGCACATACAGGATGTAAGTGAAATTGGCCTGAAGTTTGGAGAATTAGCTTTAGGGATTGGAACTATGTTTCCATGAGTCCATGTCTTAGGCAGAATACCCTGTGTGAGGCTCATTTGATACAGGTCAAGCAGTGGATGGTTAGGGATCTCATTCAACAATCTCAGGGTGTTATAGGTTATGCCATCCTCACCAGGAGAGGATGACTCGCCTTTCATTAGTGCTGTTGTTAGTTCGTGGTGCGTTATAGGAAACTGGTCGGTAAGGTCTGGTGAGGAACAGGCTATTTCAATATTGAAACCCCTATTAATGTGTGAGGTGTTAAGATATTGTTGTATGTCAGGAGGCAGGGAAGTGATTCGTGACACACTAGACCATTGGTCTAATAGCATGTCAGCATATTCTGCAGGGCTGTGATGAAGCTGGACTGGGGTGGGTGACTTGGTAATGGCTCTAATTTTCTTCCACATTTCTGCTAGAGTGGTTGTTCTATTAATCCCCTGTAAGAATTGTTCCCAATAGGTGTTTCTCACCTGACCTTTGAGTTCACGAAATTCTCTGTTAGCTTTGAGGAATGCCAAAAGGTTATCACTAGTTTTATTTTGCTTATAAGTGTTGGCAAGCTGTTTTACATTCTCTCCTTCTTTGGTGAGGATGGGGTCATGTGTCCACAGAGGTGATTTAGTGCTGCCCCCCTTCCTCCTTGACTTAACCCAGGTGGTATAATATGTGGTAATGACATTTACAAGATCACAGCAAAATTCATCCACTGACCCAGGTGTATATCCAGCATACCATCTGTGGATGTAGGCCTTGAAGTGCAGTTTAAGATTATCTGGGATATTAATTCTGAGCTTAGGATGGGGTTCACACTTGACATCAGCAACAGTGTATTCAGTAAGTATTGCATAATGATCACTGACAAGGTAGTCTGAGATGACCTTAGCCTTGACATTACTGTCTACTAGGTTATACCCAATCACATAATCAAGTCTGCCCCCCATCAGATGTGTCACTTTGTCTGTGTCGTATACAGTGATATTATGATTATTGATGTAATTCACGAACACCCTCCCATTAGAGTTACACTGGACATCACCGAGGACAGTGTGACGAGAGTTAAAGTCACCCATACACAGCATAGCATTGTTACCTGATGGCTTTGGTAACACGTCCGCTCGCAGTTCATTACACCGAACATAGATGTTATACAGCGAAAATTGACTGTTTGCTGTCTTTACTGTAAATTGTTGATAGTGAATACTTTCATCATTGTGAGTTTTAATCCATTTACAGACCAGACCATTCTTTACATATGTGAGCAGGCCACTTCCTGCTCCACTATTATATGCTGTAAACCCAGCTATCCTGGGTGCAACTTTCTTCTGGGTGCTGGACGTGTAAGGTTCTTGTAAACCAATTACATCAATGTCAAAAACTTTAACAAACCATTGTAGATCATTAATTCTGCGATTAACACTCCGGATGTTCCATGAAATGAACCTAAGCGTTCGTGTTACTTTTCCCACCTTGAATTTAACGTAGAGAGTCGCACGCTGGCTTCATAGATCAGCCTGACCAATAAGCTGACCATTCCAATTTCTGTACCTCTGGATTTCCTGAGAATGTTCTTCACAGCCCTTATTCCAGTAGGATTTTTATACGCGGGTTGCTTCATCAGTCCCGCGAGTTCCTCCTCCGTAAACAATGGAAAACTTACAGGGTCATGAACAGTCTTCAGACCTGGGACTATTAAAGAGACCACGCTGGCAGTCTGGGGCTCATTCTCCCCATCCATGCTACCATCACTATCGGTCTCGCTCTGGCTACTCACCCTCAAGTTGGCATCATTATGAGAGGAGGCACGAGCTCCTTCAGAAGCACCACTAACACTATCACTGTCATTGTACACTGGTACACTTACTTGGCAGGCTTTGACCTGACCTGCATTGGCTAACGAAGGAGAGTCACTGTGCCTGTTGACTTCAGGTGGTGGAGGCGATCCGGCCGCATTGGCATCATTGAGTGGTACTGCTATTGTGGATGGAGGCGACCTCCCAGGACAACTGGGGTGCAAGGCCGTCACACCCTCCTCCCTGGACCTGGGACACTGCCCCCTGGGTGGGGAGGTGTCGCTGTTGATTTCAGGTGCTGGAGGCGACCCCGCAGTGTTGCTGTTGGCATCACTGAGTGGGACCGCTTTTGTGGGTGGAGGCGGGCTCCCAGGGCAACCTGGATGCCAGGCCGTCACACCCTCCTCCCTGCACCTGTAACACTGCCTCCTGGGTGGGGAGGTGTAGCTGTTGATTTCAGGTGCTGGAGGCGACCCCGCAGTGTTGCTGTTGGCATCACTGAGTGGGACCGCTTTTGTGGGTGGAGGCGGGCTCCCAGGGCAACCTGGATGCAAGGCCGTCACACCCTCCTCCCTGGACCTGGGACACTGCCCCCTGGGTGGGGAGGTGTCGCTGTTGATTTCAGGTGCTGGAGGCGACCCCGCAGTGTTGCTGTTGGCATCACTGAGTGGGACCGCTTTTATGGGTGGAGGCGGGCTCCCAAGGCAACCTGGATGCCAGGCCGTCACACCCTTCTTCCTGCATCTGGCACACTGCCACTCAAATGGGGAGTCCTGCTCTCTTCCGTCCTGAGAGGCACCTTCCTTGATGGGGCAGCTGCTTGTGCTATGCATTCCTGCGCAGTAGCCGCAGGTGGCTGGCTTGTGACAGTATTTCGCCACATGATTGACCCCAAAGCAGTTGTAGCACACCACAGGGGGAGGAGTCCACCGACTGATGTTACTAGGGGTACCGTACGTGCTGCCAAAGAAGCTGTACTTCTCAGGAGGTGGTTCCTTCCTTTTCCAGACGATGATGATCCTACTAAGTTGTGCACCATCCTTATAGAGTCTTCTTGCACTGTGGACGCCCTGGAGTGACAGAGCTCTCTTGGGGGGAATACCCTTGGGGAATTGGGTGACAAGGTATTCCTTCATTTTTTGGGGTCGAACAGGTTCATCTCGCTTAATAAGCTGTATTGAACCGACCTTACCATCAATGAAGCGTTGGATAGCTTCTGTCTCCTCTCGGCCTACATAGACAAAACGAGGGGTGTTACCTGGCACGACAACATTCAGCTTAGCCATGCCATAATCCTTATTCAGGGCAGTCAACCAATTAATCTTCATCAAATTGGTTGCGTTCTCGGGGAAGGCAAGGCGCATGTACTTAGCCCGGGGAGCAATGGGAGGGGGGGGGATGCCCCTATTGGCTCTCCTCTGCTTCCTTCCCTGGGTCCTCATCTTGCGTTTCTGCTGACGTGTCTGAAACTTCTGAAAGCCAGCTTCAGTGTCGCTATGACTGTCCTCCTCATCTTCTTCATCAAGGACATAGGCAGAGCGCCGCCCAGCGATGACTCCTGCCATGGTTAGATTTAGATGGAATCTAGGTCATATACACTGGGGCACAGAGGCGACATGTGGGCCAGCGATGTCCTTGAGGCGTAAACCCTCTTATAGGACAAGGGAAGAGAGGAGCCTGACATCAACGGTGTGAGGGTAGGAGGGTAGGAGGGCCGCCTGGGAGCGGAGGGAGTGTGGTGTATGGTAACAGGTGTATTCTCAGTTTATAAGCACTTTTATTACACTTCACTTGTTCTTAATAGTAACTCTGTTTTTCTGACGGCACAACACCTCAGACCATCCTCACTTGGTTCGTCGAGACCCTACATTAAGTGTCCGTTACTATGGTGGAGGTGGGGGTGGGGGCGACCGCATGGGCAGCACTCTCGGCCCCATAGGGGCGATAGTCTCGGGACCACCCCTGTCAAAGCAGGCCTAACGACACTGACCTTAGCGCCGAGCCTCCTCATTATCCCACTACTGACCCAGCAATGGGTCACCACTCACTTGGAGAACGCCGGTGAACACACGGAATATTTACAATTTATGCCGTCGGGGATGAGAAGAAACCTTGGGTGGCAATGCTTAAGGTGACATCCGATATTCACGGACACATTGTCAAATTCCCGCTCCCACACAGCGAGTATGTCCCCACCAATAACACTTTAGATCGGAGAATATGTCTGGCCAGCCGTGTTGACCTGACCTGACCTGACGCGCCGCTTACAAGGGATGTGATATGTCCAAACTGAATGTCTACTGGGAAAAGACGAATAAAGGCTACATGTCCACGGAGTTATCAAAGAAGTGGTTTGATGATTGTTTTGTTAAGTATGCCAAAGAATACTGCCAGAAGAAGAATGTAGCCTTCAAAGTGGTGCTCTTTCTAGACAATTCCCCCAGTCATGCACGATTTCTAGTAGGACGTCACCCTAGCGTTGAGGTAGTGTTTCTTCCACCAAATACAACCTCCAAACTACAGCCACTAGACCAAGAAATCATAGCGAATGTAAAGTTGCTGTACTACAAATATGTCCATGACAAGATGAGGAAGGAAACTGATAAGCAAGAAGTGAAGGAAATTGCTGAAACTGTGAGCAGTAGCGAGGAGGAGGAGGAGGGTTCACCCCTCGCCGCCTCCGCTACTCCGCCTGGCTCACACACAGCCTCCGCTGCTCCGCATGACTCACCCATCGCCTCCGTTACTCCGCCTGCCTCACTCACCGCCTCCACTCCTCCTGGCGTACCTTCAACCTCCACAGTGACTGTTACTGCCTTCTGGAAAAATTTTAAGATTTGCCAGGCAGTCAATTTCTTTGTAAAAACCTGGGGAAATACTACGAAAGCAACCGTTAGGCATGCCTGGTCGGCACTCCTGCCACAACTCAAGTCTGCCGAGACGAAGAGACAGCAGCCAGCAGAGCTAATGAACCAAGTGTTGGAAACCGTCCGCAGTATCCCAGCCCCAGGATTTCAAGAAGTGACTCGGGAAGATTTAGAAGAAATGATGCAAGAAGGTAACACAAATGACGTCGAGGATCTCCTGGAGGATGAAGAAGGTGATGAGAGTGGTGATGCAGGGGAGACCGAGAAGAGGAAAGTGACGACACAGAAGCTGTCACTCTTATTGGGTGTCTTTACCAGCCTTCAAGAGATGATCCAAGACATTGAGAGTGAATCAGGTGAAAGGGAGCACGTGATTGGAGTTATAGAATCTATTTCAAGGAAATACCAGACGCAGTACAACGAGCGAGTGAATGCCCGGCAGCAGTCACTCATCACTCGCTTTCTTTCACAACGCCGGCCAGCCGAGGAAGACCAACAGAGAGAGATTGAAGTTGATGAAGACATTGATGACATTGGGGAAATGCCTGAAGATTTTGACTTTGCGGGGTTTGATGAAGTGTTAGCGGAAGTGGGTGAACCGGGTGCGAGAGGCCAGCACGGGGATGGAGGTTCAACGCAGTAGCCTCCATGCCCAGCCACGGAACAATAAACACACCAAGCACCTCAAAAACTCCCCCAACTACGGGTAAGTGTTATATTACTCAAATTCTTTATTCTGATGATTGAATAACAAATCTTTTTATTTCAGCTAACAAAAAGTGTTAGGCAGGGCTTCAAAGGGGAACAAATGGGTGAAATTCTTGGGGCGGCGGCACCAATAAACCCTTTTTACATGTATTTCAATGTCACACAAATAACGTTTTCGCTAATACAGTAACGATGTTTTTCAGGCACCTATTAGATGTTATTGGCGAGAGCCTACTGCATATATATATATATATATATATATATATATATATATATATATATATATATATATATATATATATATATATATATATATATATATATATATATATATATATATATATATGTAAATCCACAATGAAAACGTGGATAAGATAAATCTTGATAAAATCACACGGGAAAATGGAAACAACAGGTATTTGTTGTTGTATAGATTGTCGGACCGCAGTCCGACACGGGCCTTTGCCTATAGGCTGGAGCTCCAGGAGCAGCCAGACCGGATTGGGATTGAGGTGGTCCCACCTGCAGATTGGAGGGATACTGCAGGTTGCAAGTGTGAGCGGACCCCCGATCAGTGGACGCTTACCACCAACCCCCACTCTTGGACGTGGTCAGTTTCGGAGTGGCGCGCCCCCCGAACTGGGGTCCGCACTTGCTGGGAGAGGATGCTTTCTAAGCTATCTGGGTGGTGGGTATCGTGTGATGACCCGGAGTAGGTGGTGAATGTGGTCTGTATGGGCCTTTCGGGTTAGAGTGGCCGCTGGTGTTGTGTGTGTTTCTTGGGAGATTTGAGTTCTGTTTCGGAGGCTTTGTGTGACCTCGCAGTCGAGGAGATAGTGTTCAAGTGGGTTGGCTGCTGGCTCCTGACAGTAGGTGCATTCCATGACGTCATTTCCGATCATCTGCCAGGAGCACTTGTACCCTAGTCGTAGTCGATGAAGGCTGACTTGGGTTTGTCTTGGAGTTTTCTTGTCAGCGAAAGGTGGTTCCCCTTTTGTGGCCGCCAGGTACCATTTGGCTGATTGGGAACCAGCGTTGAGTGCATGAAGGAAGCTCTTTTTGATGTGGAGCTTGGTAGTCTTTCTGAGGTGATTCTTGATCTGTTGCACACTTGCTGGAACTTGGATGTGTACGCTACTGGAACGTGTAGCTGCCTTGGCTGCTTCGTCTGCCACGTCGTTTCCTCCGATCCCTACATGACTGGGAATCCAGTGTAAGACGACTGGTCGGTTTTGGCTTTGGAATTCCTGTAGCTGTGCGAGGATCGAGGTGATGATGTGGACGTTGTCTCTTGGTTGACTGTGTTGCAGCGCTTGCATGGCCGATTTCGAGTCCGTGTGAATTATGACGGACTTGTTGTGTTGTGTTGCAGCGTGTTGTAGGGCCTTTGAGATTGCTACCAGTTCTGTTTGTAGGGTGGAGCAGTCGTTGGAAAGTCTCCATTTGAGGGTCTGACCTTGGGTGTAGAAGGCCGCTCCGGATCTGTGATGTTTTGGGTCCACCGAGCCGTCTGTGAAGTATGATGCTGCATCAGCCGGTGTCTCGGTGGCTATGGCTTGGAGAGTTATTCTTTTGAGGTCCTCCTTCTGGAAGTTGGCTTTACTATCGCCTAGGTCGGTAAATTTGAGTGTGGCTGGTGGAGGGCTCCATGGTGGAGGAACAGTGCCGAACCATTGTCTCGTGTGTCTTGGTTGTCCTTGACGAGGTGTTTCTGCTTGCAGGTGTCGGATGACCTCGCTTGCCTCGATGCGACCAGGTGGCCCCTCGCACTCTGTGGTCGAGGTGGAGGAGGCGCTGATTCGAATCTTAGCGGCTGTGGGCTTGTGTATACTACAGATTTTGGCGAGGAGACCGGCTGTCACCTGCTTGACTCGTACTGCCAGGGGTGGTAGCTCGGTTTCCATTTGCAGATTGCAGATTCTGGTCCACATGGGTGCTCCGAGCATGGTCCTGAGAGCATTGTTTTGAATGACTTCTAGCTTAGCTATTTGGTCTTTTCTCAGTCCAATGAGTGCTGGAGCACTGTAATCTACCAGCGATCTGATGGCGGCTGTGTAGTAGGCTTTGAGCACATGAAGGTTTGCTCCTGCGGATTTGCTGGTGAGCGACCTCATTATATTGTGTCTGCTCTTCGTCCTGTGCCTGAGATACTCGAGTTGCGGCTTGAAGGTGAGTTTCTGGTCAAACCAGATTCAAGACGCACTGGTGGGTGGTGGTCAGACTACCGGCGTGTTTTGTATGGAGCAACTTGTCTGGTGTGTCTGTGCAGATGGCCATCGCTTTCGACTTGGCTATGGATTTGTATCTTGAGTCAAGTCTGTTGCACTCCTCTTCTATAAGTTGGAGTGCGTGTTGCGTCATTGGCTAGTCTGTTGTTCGATCCTCTTACTATAAGCTGTAAGTCGTCTGCATAGCATAGGAGCTTGGCTGTTTGTCTGAAGGGAAGTTTGACTAGATTTTCCATCAGGACATTGAACAGCATTGGACTGAGGATGCCTCGTTGTGGGGTTCCGTTTTCGTGGACCCTGTAGCTTGAGGTTGCTCCCTGAAAGCGTACTCGTGCTTCTCTCTGTGTGAGGTAGTTCTGGATCCACCCCAGCAACCTTCCTTTGACGCCTTTTTTAGCGAGCGTAGTTGTCAGCGAAAGGTGGTTCCCCTTTTGTGGCCGCCAGGTACCATTTGGCTGATTGGGAACCAGCGTTGAGTGCATGAAGGAAGCTCTTTTTGATGTGGAGCTTGCTAGTCTTTCTGAGGTGATTCTTGATCTGTTGCACACTTGCTGGAACTTGGATGTGTACGCAACTAGAACGTGTAGCTGCCTTGGCTGCTTCGTCTGCCACGTCGTTTCCTCCGATCCCTACATGACTGGGAATCCAGTGTAAGACGACTGGTCGGTTTTGGCTTTGGAATTCCTGTAGCTGTGCGAGGATCGAGGTGATGATGTGGACGTTGTCTCTTGGTTGACTGTGTTGCAGCGCCTGCATGGCCGATTTCGAGTCCGTGTGAATTATGATGGACTTGTTGTGTTGTGTTGCAGCGTGTTGTAGGGCCTTTGAGATTGCTACCAGTTCTGTTTGTAGGGTGGAGCAGTCACTGGAAAGTCTCCATTGGAGGGTCTGACCTTGGGTGTAGAAGGCCGCTCCGGATCTATGATGTTTTGGGTCCACCGAGCCGTCTGTGAAGTATGATGCTGCATCAGCCGGTGTCTCGGTGGCTATGGCTTCGAGAGTTATTTTTTTGAGGTCCTCCTTCTGGATGTTGGCTTTACTATCGCCTAGGTCGGTAAATTTGAGTGTGGCTGGTGGAGGGCTCCATGGTGGAGGAACAGCGTAACCATTGTCTCGTGTGTCTTGGTTGTTCTTGACGAGTGTTTCTGCTTGCAGGTGTCGGATGACCTCGCTTGCCTCGTGCGACCAGGTGGCCCCTCGCACTCTGTGGTCGAGGTGGAGGGAGGCACTGATTCGAATCTTGGCAACTGTGGGCTTGTCTGCTCTACAGATTTTGGCGAGGAGACCGGCTGTCACCTGCTTGACTCGTACTGCCAGGGGTGGTAGTTCGGTTTCCATTTGCAGATTGCAAATTCTGGTCCACATGGGTGCTCCGAGCATGGTCCTGAGAGCATTGTTTTGGATGACTTCTAGCTTAGCTATTTGGTCTTCTCTCAGTCCAATGAGTGCTGGAGCACTGTAATCTACCAGCGATCTGATGGCGGCCGTGTAGTAGGCTTTGAGCACATGAAGGTTTGCTCCTGCGGATTTGCTGGTGAGCGACCTCATTATATTGTGTCTGCTCTTCGTCCTGTGCCTGAGATACTCGAGTTGCGGCTTGAAGGTGAGTTTCTGGTCAAACCAGATTCCAAGACACTGGTGGGCGTTGGTCCAGACTACCGGCGTGTTTTGTATGGAGAGCATCTTGTCTGGTGTGTCTGTGCAGATGGCCATCGCTTTCGACTTGGCTGGATTTATCTTGAGTCCAAGTCTGTTGCACTCCTCTTCTATAAGTTGGAGTGCGTGTTGCGTGTTGGCTAGTCTGTTCGATCCTCTTACTATAAGCTGTAAGTCGTCTGCATAGCATAGGAGCTTGGCTGTTTGTCTGAAAGGAAGTTTGACTAGATTTTCCATCAGGACATTGAACAGCATTGGACTGAGGATGCCTCCTTGTGGGGTCCCGTTTTCATGGAACCTGTAGCTTGAGGTTGCTCCCTGAAAGCGTACTCGTGCTTCTCTCTGTGTGAGGTAGTTCTGGATCCACCCCAGCAACCTTCCTTTGACGCCTTTTTTAGCGAGCGTAGTTGTAATGGCCAATGGATTTGCTAGTTCGAAGGCCTTCTCCAGGTCAAGGAAGACCACCAGAGCTGGTTTGTTGTCCACTGTGCTGAGTATCTCGGCGATGTTGTTGCCTGTGCCGGTGTTCTCGGTGTAAGCAAAGATGTGAGGGTGTGGGCTGCCTACTTTCCACTTGAGTCGGTTGAGAGCCATTCTTTCTCCCGTCTTCGCTATGCAGCTGAGAAGGGAGATGGGCCTCGGTTTGTCTGGTTCTCTGGGCTTCGGAATGGGCTGTATATCTGCCTTCTTCCATTCCGGTGGGAGTCTTTGTGCTGTCCACGAAGCATTGATGGCTTGCAGCAGAGCCTCGTGTCCGGCTGTACCGGCATGAGAAAGCATGGAGTAGGTTATCCTGTCGGCCCCTGGAGCTGTGTCCTTGCTTCGTTTTAGCGACTTCTGGAGTTCTTGCTGGTTGAATGGTCTGTCAGTGTCATCTTCACTGTTGCAGGCCTCTTCGATCATCTGGAGTCTGACCTGTCGCAGACGCCGTTGTGTCTCCTCCGCCTGTCTCGGGAGGTTTTTCGTTGCTGCTCGGTCAGAGAACAGTTTTGCAAGTCTCTCGGCTTCCTCTTCTGGGTTGGGATGGGTTGGTGGTGGTGGTGTTGCCTTCCCAGATGCCCTTCGGATCTGGGCCCACATCTTGCCAAGGGAGGTGTGCTCGTTCAGTTCGGAGCACCACTTGAGCCAGCTTACGTTTTTTATTTCTTCCTTCTCTTCCCTGGTATCCTTAACTATGACTTGCAGGAGATGTCTGTTTGTTGCCGTGGGATGTCTCCTGTAGTTTCTTCGGGCCATGTTCACTCTGTGGTTGAGTTCTTTCACCCTGGGACAGTAGTACCAGTAATCATTGTACTGTCTTGATGTGGGTTTTGTTTTTGGGATAGCCTCTTCTGCCGCTTGGTGAAATGCCTCGACCAATTGGTGGTGGAGGGTTGTCTCATCCACGGGTGCTGCGCCGGCCGGCTGTGATTTTTCGCGCCACTTAGCCAGGTGTTTCTTAAAGAGTCCCCAGTCTGCCTTTTGGGTATTGTATCTCCATCTCGGGGGGGGGTGGAGTGGGGAGTTTGTTCACCTTCAGCGTTGTTAGGGTGGCGAAGTGGTCGCTGGTCAGCGTGGGGTGTAGCTGCCAGGAGGCCGAAGGCTGTAGTGCACTGGAGACGAAGGTTAGATCTAGCCTTCCTCCCCTAGTGTGGGTGGGCTCTCCGGTGTTCAGGAGGCAGATCTCGGGTGTATCTTGAAAGGTGGTGTATAGGTGTAGGCCGTCTTCATTTGTGGGTGAGACCAGATCCACAATGGTCAGGTATTAGGTAATGACCCTACTAATCTTTAAATAGCACACAACGGTTGGTGGTCAGGTCAGATGGTCAGGTGACCCGGCCTTCTCACCTGGTCACAAATCTTCTTAATTACAAAATTGTCCAGCTTGTACATGCTGTTACTCAAATTCATGTTGAATGCTTGTGTGCTATTTAAAGATTAGTAGGGTCATTACCTAATACCTGACCATTGTGGACCTGGTCTCACCCTTCTCTGTATATATACACCTTGATTTGTATTTCTCTCTCTAGTCTGTACTCACCCCTGAAGATGTGAATTACACGAAAGCGCTTGGGAACTTCGTGTTTTCTTCTTTCCTTGTGGTTATCAGCATATACCTAGATCACGCGCACCTACAGTGATTTACTTGCATATATATATATATATATATATATATATATATATATATATATATATATATATATATATATATATATATATATATATATTTATATATATATATATATATATATATATATATATATATATTTAATATATATATATATATATATATATATATATATATTTAATATATATATATATATATATATATATATATATATATATATTTAATATATATATATATATATATATATATATATATATATATATATATATATATATACATATATATATATATATATATATATATATATATATATATATATATATATATATATATATATATATATATATATATATATATATATATATATATATATATGTGTGTGTATTGTATATTCAGAAATTTCAAATGCCCTTATTGCTTGATACTGAGCGTTCAAGGTCGTCTGAGGGAAGAGAGCACTCCCCGCACATAGTGGGAGGTTGTGGAACTAGGCCTATATGATATTAAATGTAATTTGCCGAATTAATAATGATGCGATTCATGAAGTTAAGGGACTATTATTGAATTTGAAATTATTATAGATCGTTTATCAGTCTGAATAATGTTACGGGTGTCCCAAGGAGTTATTAGTTAGGCGGAAAATATGTCACGTAGGCCTAAGCTAGTGCCTTGGAGAGACGCGACGCTGGCTCTCCCTCAGTCACTGGGAAGCATTCAGACAAACAGACGTCCCTGAGCGTCCGTCACAGAAATAGTCACGTGGCCTAGTCACCTGTGTTGCACTATTGCAGTGTAACAAGTAAGTCTCATTCGATCTCAGACAGGGTTAGATAGGGCAGTGGTAAAGTTAACAAGAGCTAACAGTGGGTTCATTTCAGGGTTTCCGTCAGAACCCACTTGACTGCGAGAAATTGACTGAGAGAGTGATGACCGCGAGAGATTGACTGCCGTTTGAGACTGCCGTTGATGATTGAGGGTGGCGATTGTCGCCATTGGACCGATCAGTGTAGGCCTGTCACTGTTTAGCGGGGTATCAAAGGATCTCTTGAGGGAATCTAGCCGTCTGGGTGCCCAGCTGAACGACGGGACGATCGTTGG
The DNA here is from genome assembly GCF_018991925.1 of Homarus americanus. Taxonomy (NCBI): domain Eukaryota; kingdom Metazoa; phylum Arthropoda; class Malacostraca; order Decapoda; family Nephropidae; genus Homarus; species Homarus americanus. The sequence continues at coordinate 1,433 of NW_024728748.1, read as the reverse complement.
GGTCATCAGCTCTCCTCTACCTTGGCTCACAACACCACATGTCTCGAGCAGCTTAGTGAAACCCTCTTGCTAACGGGAAGCTAAAGCTTCTCTCAACTGTACAAGGTCTGATTTGCTCACTCCCTTCCGTTTCATCGATGTACTGGGGGTAAAGTGAGGCCAGCTGAGTGATACAGGGTCGCACACTGAGACCATGAGTCTAGGGGATACCTAGAGGAACATTTTATCTCCCTTATTACGGGTGTATGTTGAGTTGGGTGGAGCATGGTTCACGGGTATTGGTGGACCCAGTAACAAACCAATAATAGTGACAATATATTTGGGTGTAGTTAATACCATTTCTCAGTTACTGATATTATCTTGACGTGTGTAGTTTAATATTTCTTAAACAATTTTGATAGTATTGTTTTTTTGAATGTTTGTGTCACTAAGTGGAACCAGAGTGATACTGTGATTTGATTCTCTTAATGCATCTAATTTTTCTTCATAATTCCGATCTCAGGTATAACCTTTGTTCCCCAGAGCAGTGGTTAAGTTAGGTTAGGAAGTGTGCATCTGTTGGGGCGATATAATTTTGTTGAGTGCCCTTAAGGCCTATTCATTGTAGAGTATTTAATTTCTTATTTTTTAATACCATTTCCTCAGTGACTGATATTATTTTGTTGAAAGCCCTTAAGGCCTATTCATTGTAGAGTATTTAATTTCTTATTTTTTGATACCATTTCCTCAGTGACTGATATTATTTTGTTGAAAACCCTTAAGGCCTGCATCTGTTGGTGTAACATAATTATATTGAGTGCCCTTTAGGCCTATTCATGGTGGAATTAATAATTTCTTATTTTTATACCACTTCCGCAGTGGTGGATATTATTCTGAGAAAGCCCTTAAGGCCTGTTTCATGTGTGCAAGCAACATTTCTTAATACTTCAAATTTATTGTTGCCTGAGTTTCTAATAATTTCTATATCATGTATAACTTTTATTCCCCAGAGTAGTGTTTTAAGTTCAAGTTAAGAGGCGCGCATATTGGTGTACCATTATTTGATTGTGTTGGTAGTGTTGGAGGGAATATAAGTGTCTAAATTTTACAGTGTGTCTCATTCATCCCAGTCACAGACGCTATCCTTCCACGGGTCACGGACAAGTCATTTTGTTTAGTAGATTTAAGTGCTCTTGTGCTGGTTCGGGATTTTTCTCAAAGGGGCGCTTCCACTGCCATTACCATCTAATAATCTTTAATAAACCCCAAGTCAAGTGAGAAAATAAAGTCCAGTAAATTCCGACCGGTTACATATATATATATATATATATATACGTATATATATGTATATATGTATATATATATATATATATGTATATATATATATATATATATATATATATATATATATATATATATATATATATATATATATATATATATACGTATATATG
>NW_024728747.1:0-17526 GCF_018991925.1 Homarus americanus | reverse complement strand
GGGCCTCACATAACCCTCTAGCCTCACACACACCCGGTGGCCCTCACGCACCCGGTGTTTCTCATATATCCGGTGGCCCTCTCACACCTGGTGGCCCTCACACAGGATGTGTAAGGGCCACAGGGTGTATGAGTGTTAGTGTGTATGAGTTGCCACACAGGGCGCGTGAGGGCTACAGGGTGTGCGCGGGCCACAGGGTGTATTAGGGCCACAGAGTGTGTGAGAGTCACAGGGTGTGTGAGGGTCACAAGGTGTGTAAGGGACACGGGTTTTGTGAGGGGCACAGGGTGTGTGTATTTGGGCCACAGGGTGTGTAAGAGCCACAGGGTGTGTGAGGGTCACAGGGTGGGTGAGGGTCACAGGGTGCGTAAGGGCCACAGGGTATGTGAGAACCACAAGGTGTGTAATAGCCACAGAGTGTGTGTGTGAGGGCCACAGGGTGTGTGAGGACCACAGGGTGTGTGAGGACCACAGGGTGCGTGAGGGCCAACAAGTGGCGGGGCCACAGGGTGTGTGGAGACCAGGTGTGTAAAGCCACAGGTGTGTGAGACCACAGGGTGTGTGAGGACCACAGGCCGACAGGTGTGTGAGGACCACAGGGTGTAAGGGCTGTGGGTGTGTGAGGACCAGGTGACCACAGGGCAGGGAGACCACAGGTGTGAGGGCCACAGGGGTGTGTAAGGGCCACAGTGTGTGTGAGACCTGGGGCCAGGGGTGTGAGGACCACAGGGTGTGTGAGGACCACAGGGTGTGTGAGGACCACAGGGTGTGTAAGGGCCACAGGGTGTGTAAGGGCCACAGGGTGTGTGAGGACCACAGGGTGTGTGAGGACCACAGGGTGTGTAAGGACCACAGGGTGTGTGAGGACCACAGGGTGTGTGAGGGCCACCGGGTGTGTGAGGACCACAGGGTGTGTGAGGGCCACAGGTGGGTAAGGGCCACAGGGTGTGTGAGGACTTGCTTCATCAACTACCACTAAGGCTACTCCTGGCACACCTCAGGCAGCTACTGTAGACGAGGATCATTTCATTAACTAACTCTTATGGTGCACACAGCGGGGCGGATAATGGCTGCCTCTCTTAACATTTTTAGCTGCTGAACTGTAACAAGAGTTTCCATGGCCGAGAAACATGATAATGCTTAGGTACATTGCTCCAAGGGAGAGAAAACTCCCAATTGATTCTGGGGCTACTGAGCCAAAGGTCGCTAAAAAAAATAGAATTTTGGTTTTCAGACCATAATACAAGTTGCTGTTAACTGATGAACATAATACTGTGTGAATAACTTGGCCCCGGTAAGTGGAAAATCACCATTGAGTTCTTGGTCTGGTTCAGAACCCAAGATCGATGTTACTAAAGCTTGAATCCTGTTTTCTGGACATTAATATGTGTTTATATACACTAACGAAGTTTGTACTGTTGTGTATATTATAAAACTTACAGTACAGGTACAGTTCCTGTTGTTTATTTTACAAACAATAAGATAACCTTCACCTCATGATCAAAGGTTAAAATTATCCCTGAAATCCCTACGATGGGAACAACTACGACTACTGTGTTTTGGACATTTTTGCATATATACAGGTAATACGACTCCGCATGTGTTTATAGGACAATACAAACATAGTTATCGGATTCATGGAAGAGTATTTAACGTCGAGGAAGAGCAATTGACGTTTATTATTGAGGTTGTCGAACTATGGTCTAAAATACCCCCCCCCCCCCTCCTCACGCACAGTCTCTTGCAGTCAAAACTTTTATCATGTCACCTCAAACCAACAAAGTGATGAAGTATACAAACTTGCCGACAAACACGAGGCTATCATCAACCAGTAAAATGTTCGCTGTTGTCTATAAGAATAAAACAATTTTTTAAAACTAAATTTTGTGTATAAATGTTGGTAACCTTGAAAAGTTCACCTTCGGTTATCGTTAGAACATTGAGTATTACCATAACATGGAAAGAACTGCAAGAAGAACGTATAGTTTAATGTCAACAAAATAATTTCCAAAAAACATCTTGATTTAGTTTGAAGTAACGCAGGTTATTGGGCTGTCACTATAATATTAATGTCTATAGTCCAACGTTTTACCAGTAAGGCAAGAGACAGACAGCGCTTTATCAAACACATCTAATGACTTTAATTGTACATTTAACGTCGAAGTTGAAATTAGTAAACAAATACCAGTACAGTAATGTTCAAACACTGAGGAACTTTATAGTTGTGTAGTGTTGTTGACGCTGTGTCGACCACCTAGGCTGCAGGGTTGCCAAAACATTGTTTCCAAACCGCGGTGGATAGCCCTCAAAGGGCGCGGCAGAGACCTTAGATGTAGCCCAAATATTATGTCTCTTATAGCCTGCCGTTTCACACTCCTATAACAAATAATAAATAATATTATCGTCACTATAAGGAATTTAAATTTAATTCTGTGGATTAGTGACATGGTTTATTGAGAGAAAAAAAGACGTAAATCAAAGAATGAACACTGAATTCTCTTCCTATATGACAAAGAAAACTTTTTCTAATAACATTTTTGAAGGAAGTTAAATTGTTTTTTACCAGTTTACCGGATGAAGACACAACATAAAATAAATTCAAAGTCCTTCTTTTTATACCAGTTTGTTTGTTGAAAATAGTAAATATTTTTTTGTCAGCCACTTATGAACTAAATGACAAAAAACGAATGGAAACATATTCCCTCCTAATCGTTTTATAAAACCCGGGAAAAACAAATCTGATGCATTGTGCACAAAGTGCCTAACAATTACCATAAAATAAAATGTCCTGTACTGCCTTCACCACACTGTCACTGGGATGAGAATTAGGACACCTGCATTTTTTGGCTTCATCTCCTTAGTGGTAACTTACGGTACTTCTTGTATATAATATTGCCGATAAAAGTTCTTGACCCATTCTGTTCAGGGGCGGATCAAGAGGGGGTCCTGGGGGTCCGGACCCCACCCCCCCCTTTTTCATCAGAAAATTCCAATACTTTTTCTTTAATGGAGTTTTGTACTCTGGCTTTTTGTACAGCAAAATATAATTACCATTAACCTCAGATTATCTCCTAATATCAAGTGCACATGGTCCTCCCCTCCCCCCCACAACTTTAAAGACTGCCCTTTAAATATTCCTGGATCCACCCCTGCTGTTGCGTAGTTCAGTTTTGATAACTTTTACCTGGCTGAAGACTCGTTCGACGTCAGCATTACTAATGGGTAAGTACAAAATATTAAGAACAAATTTTGAAAGATTCTCGAATGCCTTCTGTGTAGTCGCCAACAGTCGCCCAGAGTTCTACAGAATCCCAGAACTCCCCTGCCTTTAGCTTATAGAGATAAAATAATCATATATATTATACATGAGTCCAAATACAGACAGTGGTGTCAACGAGACAATTGACAAATGCAGTAAAGAACGTGATTCAATAGGCTGTAAATGAATGTTTATTTAATAATACTGTATTTCATATTTTTGCGCTATGGATTTAATAACATTGATAAATGATAAGATTACTTCTTGTTACCTGTCCAACAACTTCTGCGGCTCTGCCTGGTACCTGTCTGTCTGACCAACCACTAAGCCCCTCAGTGAGAGCGTGGGAAAGGAAATTACTATAGATCTTATTTCATTCGAAATTTTAAATTACTCGATGAATGTAAGTCAATAAATGAAGAGAAAATGAGCAGTCATGTGCTTACCTTTATTACCAATCCTGAAGATGGAAGATAATTTAATGGTGCCGCGATTTCCTTTTTCAAAAGTAGCCCAATTATAGGCAAGTAGTGGCACCATTTTATTGTCCGCGGCAAGCAGTTTAAAAGGGTTCCATGACAAAACCCCAACGGGGTTGTCATTTGTTAACACTAACCTAACCTAACCTAACCTAAACAAAAAAGGACGTCTGTCTATGATTTTCGAATTTATGATCATTCTTTTCCAACAAACTGAACTATAGGATCAATGAACTTTCGAAGCGTAGCAATATCAGCAATGTTAAGATATTATCACAACCAAGAAGGCTGATCATAATGTTTCTCAAGGCAGATTATTTGACGGTAGGCGTAACATAACACAACGTCATGTAATGATCTTCAGGAAATTTTAGAAAAGTATTTTGGAAAAGTTAAGTTAATTTTGGTTGGTTTGTATCACCAGAAAAATGGGTGGTCAAGGAGTCTAGTTCGTGGTTGTATTTTAACATTACTTCCCTTAACCCTAGGGAAGGTACTTTTCAGCAGTCATTAGTTAGTACCGCGCGAGTCGCTACACCTTTAGAGATGTGTGTGGATGCTCACCGCTGTCTGTGGTTTTATTAATGGTATTGGCAAATTAATTCAGTGGTTCGTGATATGAATTTCCATGACTGTGATCACACACAGAAGAACACCTGGGAAAAGTTAGATAGAAATGGTGAAGTGTTTATTAAGTGGTGGAACGATGAAGGAAATTGGCCGGACACCGGGTGAACGCCGCCTTGAGGACTCAGGTAAGATACAGTAGTTGTTTGTTGATGTGTTATTGTGACTTAAAGTAAGTTCTACGTACTGTATACATTATAAACACGTAAATAATATTCAAACTTGACAAAAAAAATATAACATTCTAAAGTGGGTTGATTGTGTATATCTTTGATGGTGATTATTATAACGATAGTAAAGGGTGTGTTTTAGTTTAGGCTGCATCATGGTATCCTTAGAGTTTTATTGGTAATACTTAAAGACGTGGGTGAGCCTTTAGCACTAACTTAGGACATTTTCTCAAAGAAGATAAAAGGTTTCTTACCTCGTGAAACAAAAAAAATACTTAAGTAACACTACGTAATTTTTATTTTATTTATATTTTATTATTATTATTTTTTTTTTACATGCGTGTGTGGGGAGGACAAGGCCAAGCTTCTGCTGCCTGCCATGTTTAGATGTGGGTAACGGTTTTTGTCACAAAGTTTTGTTTTCACTTTAAAATATAAGAAGTATATTCGGTGAGGTTAGTTTGGTTCATTAATCATCATTAATACTATGGTATTATTAAAATGCCGTAGGTATTTGCACTTTCTGGTGAAAAGAACGAAATGGTTATTTGCACCCGAACCTCTTCATCAAGGGTGTCGGGTGCAGATAGTGAAACTGTTAACTGTACCCGAGGTGTCATAGCGAAGTTCGGGTGCCAAATACTGCACCAGATGTTACCAAATCCGTTAAAGAAAGATGAAAAAGAAGAGTGTAACTATTCAAATTATAGTAGAAAAAAAGAAGTTATTTGCGCCGACTTTCTGTTTTTAACATTAATGTTTACAATGACATTGTGAAAATTAATATCATCTCGTACATTATCTACTTCATTATCGTATACTTTGATATCTGGTACAGAACCTAACCTAACCTATCGGTTTGTTGAAGAGATAGTGAAGCTGTTATTTGCATCCGAGTTTTGTCGTCAGTGGAAAATTCTTATAATATTCGATAATAGTGTTGAGATCTGGGGTTAAAATTATGGCTTAACTATTTGCATCCGAATCAAGGGGAACGGTTTGTCAATGCGAAACTCTGGTGTAAATAGTATAACAGCAGTTTGGGACAATACACGGCCCATGGTTCTAACCATCCCCAACCTTTAGATCTCCTTGTTTGGAGCATTTCTAACCCCATTTCAACCAATCGGAAATGAATAATAGCGTCGGAAATGAATTTAACGATTTTTCATACTTTTACAAGTCTATGGGTGTGGGGGCAGTGAGGTGGACCGTTTCGTGATCTGACTTTACGTGATCCAGCCTTCACCAATCTTCCTTGCCATTATATATTGTTATATATTATATATGTGCAGTCCACACCACTCATAAGCCACACAGACTGGCTGGGTCCATCCTTCCCTCACCTTGCGAAATATACAAACCAGACAATTAATCAGTGGTCAGTCAAAGCGTAAAGTCAATACCTACTTCTAAGCTCATTAGCATGGATTGGTTTTATAAACAAAGAAAACAAAATTTAAGTTGGTAATTTCGAGGCCGCAGTCTGTATATTTTCAGCGTATGGCTACTGAATTTGTCTGTATATTTTCAGCGTATGGCTACTGAATTTGTGAAAGGAAACGTTAATTATTATTATTATGAATTTTATCCTTAGTAATACAAGTAAAAGGATTACGAGTGTTATTATGTTCATCTTTACTAAAAAAAAAAACCCCACATGCGATGGTCAGCGAAATTTAACTGTGAAAAGTAAAATGAATGAATATATTACACGATTAAACCCAAATAACCGGACACTAATTATTCAGAACAACATCTCGTACATGGAATATGACTTTTGTTAAAATTTAAAAGGCTTTAAAAAGGTGAAAATCGAAATACATTAAGACAATTCAACATTTAAGTTTGTATTTATAGAGTTCTCTGGCGTTATTTGTTTTGTTGTTGTCCCTGTGTTGTGGGTAGTGTTGTTGGTGTTGTGGGTAGTGTTGTTGGTGTTGTGGGTAGTGTTGCTCGTGTTGTGGGTTGTGTTGCTCGTACAAAAAAAAAGCTATCTACCCACCTGGGTTCGATGTGTCTGGAAATGAACCCAATGTACAGCAGTTTTGGTTCGGTTGATTCACAAATAGTGATCAGAATTGTTCGTCATTGTGTCATATTTTATCAACGATAAAAGGGACAAATAGTTTTTGTGTGTGTTCATTGTGTTACCTGTGCCTGATGTTACCTGTACATTGTGTTACCTGTCCTTGGTGTTACCTCTACATTGTGTTACCTGTGAAGGGGAGTTTACCTGAGTAGGGTTGTTCTCTTTACCTACAATTCTTGTGTTTCTCTCTCCACAAGCTTGTACACTGAGTTAAGCTGGTTATTCCATGTATTATTATCACCGTGTTTTATTTTCATCATTAATTTCACTTGTTCTGACGAGCGTCGATCACATAACTCGTCATCAGCGGCTCCATTACTCCCTCACATCCCATCCTTCCCCATCACCGTTACGTGTTTCACTATTAACTATTAACGGTAATATTATGCTCACACACATCTCTCTCTGACGGCTATCATTGTTGTGTAACTCCGCGTCAACACTTGTATGTACAATCAAAGATAAAAGTCGTGTCGCGGTTTGTCCGAAGATTAAATATAACTCGTGAAACATTACTAGAGCCCTACCACAAGGCAGAGCGCACCAAAAGTCTTAGCCCTTCGGCAAATGATTTTCACCAAATTTCACGACACGACTTTTGTCTTTCATTGAACACGTGTGGACAAAATTACCTGGACATTTGACAGTATGTACACTCGCAACAAAAAGTATCGGTGCATACTGTAGTGTGAACAATTTGAGACCAGTGACGATAGGTATTGGGAAAGGTGAGTTGTTCCAGCCGTATGTTGGCAGCCCTGTAATCCTGCTGAGCAGCTACTATGGCCTGGTCAAGTGAAACAAACCGTTATAAATAAGTACGTATATACGCTTATGGGGTGTGTGAACTTTGACCTCCGGGAATGGAATATCCAGAGGAGAGTGCGTGAGTAAAGCGACTTGTTTTATTTCCTGTTGTCCAGACAAGAGTCTCTGCTCTTCTGAAACAAGAACTGCTCGCTGTTATTTGAATTCTTTAGTCTGTGTAACAATATCTCGAGCTGTGGTGTCAGGTATCATCCACTGACGTTATTTCTGTTTCCGTTTTCGTTTCATTTTTGTTTTATCTGTCGTCCATAATTCTATATATTTCTCTTAACTGTCTGGTGCTTCTTTACAGCGTTTTTTCATTCGTCAAGTTTTACGTCCAGACGTCATCGATGAGGAAGCTTATAGGTCCACTCCAACTGTACAGACACTCAGTAACTACAAGCACACAAGAGATCATTCCAAGGTCAAAGTTAGCCAAATATAACTTCCGAAGTAAACAATCAACTCCCTCAACAACCCAAACAGTAACAACTATTATGGCGGCCCCACTCAGGTGTTCTAGTGTTTAATTTGTTATGACTTCAAACAATTATCTGGTTTTTCGAAGAATTTGTAACCAGAAATGTATCTTGTTAATTTACAGTACAGCTTGTTCATGATAATATGTGATAAATACAGAAGATATTCATATTTATGCCAATGATTTTTGACACTGCAATTAATTCTATACAGTACACTGTTTGTTTATCCAGTTGATACTGTTACGAGTTGAGGATTTAGAATATAGTTATACGTCTACCCAGATCCCAACAGGTAACAAAAAAACAAAAACAAAGACAATCGGACAATAAAAGGGTAGACAAAGGATGCGAGTTTTTGTTGTGTATAATAAAGTACCATAAATCCCTTAACAAAATATTCAGCTTATAAATTACCCTTAACCAAACTTAACCTAAACATTAACAGTATATACATATTAATACAACATAAACAATTTTGAAGCAAGTGGACGTGGGGGAGGTAATACAAGATACATGTACTTAAGTGAGGAGCTGAGATGGCTGACGAGTAAGGCTGAGTATTGTAGAAGACGGTAGGTAGTCACTGCACGTAGGTTTAGAGGATAGATGATCCTGTGGTCACTTCCCAGAGCCAAGTGCCTCTCCTCGAATTGGAGCTGACAAAGAAGACTGAGGAGGTGACGCAACAACCAGGATAGGGAGAAGGGAAACCTCGGAGTGGTAACTAAGACGAGTCATACTCGTGTCTCGTCCCTAGATGGCGTTGCTCGGGGTGCTGGGTAGGTAGATCAGGACAATAGATGGCGTGGTTCGTAGTGCTGGGTGGAGGGGTTCGTAACACCCCCCCTCCAAAGACCTCCGTAGCGCGGGCGCGAAGGAGGTGATCATCTGGTGCGTCTTGAGAGTAGCTGCTGCATTTCCACTGGAGCTCGGGATAAGGAGTCTGCAATCAGGTTATCGACCCCCTTTATGTGCCGGACTTGTAGATTATAGGGCTGGGTGAGGAGAGCCCAGCGGAGGATTCGCTGGTTGGAGGTCTTGTTGGTTTGGATGAACGTCAGTGGGTTATGGTCGGTGAAGACTAGGGTTGTTTGTGGGCAAGACTGGAGGTAACATTCAAACTTCTTTATTGCCAACACCAGAGCCAAGGCCTCCTTCTCTATGGTCGAGTAGTTGGTCTGATGTTTTCAACTTGGCAAGATAATATACTTACAGGGTGAAGAAGGCAGCATCAGTGGTTAGATCGGGTTGGTACAGCCCCTCCGACACCACTAGCGTCGGTTGCAGATGGAAGGGCGGGTGTAGTCAGGGGTGGACTACAGGCTTGGAGGCAAAGGGAAGGCTTTGAGGCGGTGGAAGGCTAGTCGCTCTGGTTCCAGATGTAAGGAACCGCAGAACTGGTAAGGTCTGTGAGGGGTCCGGCCACGCTGGAGAAGTTACTGCAGAACCGACGGTAGTAGCCGCACATCCCCAGGAAGCGCATGAGTTCCTTCCTCGTCCTTGGAGTGGGAAAGGACAAGATGGCTCTAACGTTTGCGTCCTTGGGTCTCACCATACCATGCCCAACGATGTGTCCCAGGTAAGTCACTGAGGCCCGGCCAAAAGCAGATTTAGCCAGGTTTATGGTGAATCCAGTCTCTTGCAGTCGTGCAAACAGTATCTCCAAACGCACCAGATGTTCGTCCCAGCTGTCCAACACCACCACCAGGTCATCCAGGTAGGCGAACGTCCCACCTAGGTCCTGAATTAGGAAGTTGATGGCCCTCTGGAATGTGGCCGGAGCATTAGAAAAGCCAAACGCCATAACCAAATATTGAAAAAGACCAAATGGAGTTATAAATGCCGAGATTATTTTGGCCCTATCCGTGAGTCCCACTTGATAATATCCTTTCAATAAGTCCACCGTACTGATAAATTTGGCACAGCCTATGCTGTCTAATATATCTTCAATCAAAGAGTAAAGGGGTAGGAGTCTGAGACAGTGACCTGGTTCACTTTACGATAATCGGTACAGAAACGAAAAGTGCCATCGGGTTTTGGAATGAGAAGGCAAGGTGAAGCCCAGGGGGAGGTACTAGGCTCAGCTAAGTTATGTTTTAACAAAAAATCTACCTCCTTTTCATAATCTCTTTTTTTTGTGGATTTAGTCGATAGGCTGATTGCCTAATGGGTTGTACATCATCTGAGATTAGCTTAATATCATGTTTAAGTATATTGCAAAAACCTGGGAGGTCTGACGTGACTTTAGGAAATGTTGATAATAACTTAGTGAGATCTTTTGCTTGAGATGGATTCAGAACAGAAAAATACTCATCAAGTTGTTGAGTATGTGACTGTTAGCAGGGTTTTCTTTAGGTAGAGGAAGTCTAAATTCTCCAATAGGTCCATGTCATCTGTCTCGGCTCCGGCCTGACAAACCGTATGCAATACAGGTTGACTTATAGCCTCTGGGGATATCTTCCTCTGACTGCCTGGAATGGTAAAGTTTCATGAGATTAATGTGAACAAAGTTGTGAATCTTTTCCTGCACGATCAGAGGTATGGACTATATAGTGAGAGGAGATAGTTTATTAGCAACTATATAGGGACCAGTAAACTTGCTTTTTAAAGGAGAGCCTGGAGATGAGTAGAAAGAGTAACACTTTGTCACCTGGAAAATGATCTTTTAACTAATTTAGGTTGGGACTTCACCATTTTTTCTTGGACTTTTTTTAAGTTTGACTGAGCAATGGTTCGGACCTCAGTTAATTTGTCCCTTAAAGTGTCAATGTATTGGGAAACTGTTGCGGGCTTAATAGATGGAGTGTCAAACCACTGCTCCTTTACTATTTTAAGGGGTCCCCTTATTTGTCTCCCATATAGTAACTCGAACGGGGAGAAACCCAATGACTCCTGGGGACATTCCCTGATGGCAAAGAGTAACAAGTCTATGCTTTCATCCCATTCCTTTTGGTGTTCTATACAGTATTTTTTGAGCATTGATTTGAAAGTTTGATGGAACCGTTCCAAGCAACCTTAGGATTGTGGGTGGTAAGCCGAAGATGTACAATGGTCCACACTGAGGTCTTTCATCACCTGTTTGAACAAAGGTGCTTGCTCGTAAAATTGGTGCCCTGATCAGTTGGATCTCTTTAAGATACTTACTGAAGTGAAAAGGTGCAAAGATGTTTGATTACGTTTTTTAGTTGATGCTTTTTAAGGGGAAAAGCCTCAGGATAACGTGTACTGAGTATCCATAACTGTGAGCAGAATTGATTTCCTTCTTAGTCTTTATTAATGGGCCCACACAATCCACAACAATCTTTTCAAATGGTGTAGAAAATACTGGGATGGGCTTAATGGGAGCTACTGGTATACTTTCATTTTGGTTTTCCTACCATTTGACAAATATGACAAGATTTTAGGTATTTTGACACATCCTTCCTAAGTCCAGGCCAATAATAGTGTTGGAGGAGCTTTTTATATGTTTCAAGTTCCCAAATGTCCTGAAATACCATCATGGGCAAGGGCAATTAATGCTGGTCTGACTGAGGTGGGAATTACCACTTGATGTATTTCAGACCACGTGTCTAGATGGGCAAGCTCAGGGGGGCCTATAGGCCCTCATCAAAACCCCTTCATGATAATAAAAACACGGAAGGGTGTTAAAATCTTTACCCTCAACTGCTGCATGATGAAGTTTAGTCAAAGATGGATCAGATTGTTGGGCTTTAACGAGCTCCTCCTTACTAATGGTCTTATTGTACAGATCTTCTGTGGGTAGGAAGATATTAGAGGTGGTTTTAGACGAAGAGGGCCCATTTCGCACACTCTGTGACCGGGTGACAGCACAAGATGGGAAAAGATGAGGAATAGTTTCTTTAAGGTCAGTGGTGGAGTTGACAGGTAAAGGAGAGTCGACTGTCTTTATGTTAGGAACCACTAGATCTCCTACCAAGTCATTACCCAATAATAAATGAATGCCGCACACAGGCATTGGGTCTTTCCTTATGGCTATTTGCACTTCCCCAGTAATTAAGGGACATTGGAGGTGCACTTTAGCTGAAGGATAGGAAGAATGGGATGAGAGATCTGAAATTAGAACACTCTCATTAGTAAATGCGGTAGATATATCGGGAATGACGTTAAACAGGATGATAGATTGTGCTGCGCCCGTATCACGTAGTATACGAATAGGGAAAGAACGAGACCCCTCCATGATTGAAATTTTTCCCTCATAGGTGAATGAAGAGAAGAGATCCTGATGGGGCCTTTCCACATTGGTGTTTGCTATTGGTTTGGATTTGGGATCCAGGGAACTACTTTTAGCAATTCGACACTTTGGGTGTTTACAATTCTGGATCGTATGGCCTGGGTTTTTACAGTAAGAACAAGTAAGCTTGGTTGCATCGGGGGGAGTAGGTGTAGGACCTTTCGACCTACCACTCACGTTCCCAAGGTTATCATCAGAGGAGGACCTAACATGTCCAGGAAGTACACGTTTCTCTACTGCCCAGTGACTCCACCAACCAGCTAATGCGCATCAGCCAGCTCAGCAGCACGCCCTAAATTAACCTCTCCGCTCCTCCACATGCTTCAAGATGTGAGAGCCATTATCTTGCTCTTCCACTCCTCCAGGACTACCATTTAACAAATCACAAATGTGGAGAGTCTTATAACCTCTAACCACTTCTTAAAAACTAAGCTTTTCTTGAGCAAACTCAGCAGCAAAGGTGTGGGAAAATGGTTTACTGGTTGGTTTACGAAACTTCTGCCGGTATCCATCTGGCGTGATAGCATAAGTGAGGATATTCTTTTTTTTACGTTATCATAGTCATCAGTCTGGTCTAAGCAGTTATAAACTCTACGAGCCTTACCATATAATTTAAAGGAACTAACACTGACACCCACTGGTCCTTTGGCCACTCATTCTTCCCGGCTATTTTCTCAAAAGTCCTAAATGACCCGTCCATATCGGATTCATCAAACCCGGGAACAAGGGAAGAAGCGGTAGCAGGGTTAAAAGCAGCTAGTTTCTCTCTTAATGCCACTTCTTTTGATCTGAACTCCGATGTTAAGGTGACTTCTATCTCTCTTACCTGTAGTTCTTTCAGTCTAACCTCCTGCTCCAACTTGGCCCGTTCCATCATTTCCTCATGCTCCAACTTGGCCTGTTCCGACCTTCCCTCATGCTCCAACTTTTGCTCCAACTTGGTCTGTTCCAACTCTAGTTCTTTCATTTTGATTTGGAACTCGAACCTAGCTCGTTCTAGTTCTAAGGCGTCTATTCGTTGCGTTTCTTCTTGAGGGCTAGCCAGACCTGAGGCAACTTCTGAGTGAGGAGGGGTGGTGGATAGTGGTTGAAGTTTCTTGGACATGGGCGTTAATCTGTCAACAGCGGATTCTTTTAAAACTTCTTGTTGAACCAGCACTTCAATCACATGATTTTTTATCATTTCCTTAGTCAGTTGCTGTGAAAATGGGATATTATAATAGTTGGCTATTTCTTTCCATTCTTTCTTCAGGATATTAACACGTAATTTAGCTACGGAAGGATTTTCAATAAAATCCTGGAGATCAAAACCTGAGGTGGCCATTGTTAAGAAAAATAGGATAAATTAACTAATGGTCAAAAGATAAGATAAGTGGATAACCTAGAAAATATCACGGCAGTGGATAACCAGAAAGTTCCGGAAACTAACCAAGTTATACCTAGGGAAATTACACTTATGATTATTGTTCTTCTGAGAAGATCCTTAGATAAGGATAAGAGACTTGAAAGAGGTAGGGCGTATTACGGCATAAATATAAAGATCCGGATTAACAACCCTGATATACTTGAAAGAGGTAGGGCGTATTACGGCATTAATATATAAAGATCGGATTAACAACCCTGATAAATGGTATGATTGACCCTGAATGAGATAATAGAAGAACAATAATTGAGGCTTTATAATTATGGGGGGTCCTGGTGCGACTGAGGGCGTCCCAAGATATCACTTCACCGTAAACTGAGTGACTATGGAGACAGCCTACTCTGGAGTGAGGTACGGCATTAAACAGATCCGGATTCTTCCCTACCTCGATAAGACTTTTCTGACTTCCACGTGTAATAACAGAATAGCCTTATGACACTTGGAACCTAATATCCCTCGTCTGTCCTCTTTTTCTTACGATAATACCAATATATGCACACACATATGTAGGAAACTTTAAACTACCGTAAAGCAATTGTGAACAGAAGTGACTGGGAGGAATAATTAACACCGAGTAACAAGGGAGGAAGGAATATGGTACTTAAGGTCGAGTCCTGTCACGGTCGCCATTTGTTACGAGTTGGGGATTTAGAATATAGTTATACGTCTACCCAGATCCCAACAGGTAACAACAATAAAAAAAACAAAGACAATCGGACTATAAAAGGGTAGACAAAGGATGCGAGTTTTCGTTGTATATAATAGAGTACCATAAATCCCTTAACAAAATATTCAGCTTATAAATTACCCTTAACCAAACTTAACCTAAACATTAACAGTATATACATATTAATACAACATAAACAATTTTGAAGCAAGTGGACGTGGGGGAGGTAATACAAGATACATGTACTTAAGTGAGGAGCTGAGATGGCTGACGAGTAAGGCTGAGGATTGTAGAAGACGGTAGGTAGTCACTGCACGTAGGTTTAGAGGATAGATGATCCTGTGGTCACTTCCCAGAGCCAAGTGCCCTCTCCTCGAATTGGAGCTGACAAAGAAGACTGAGGAGGTGACGCAACCCAGGATATGGAGAAGGGAAACCTCGGAGTGGTAACTAAGACGAGTCATACTCGTGTCTCGTCCCTAGATGGCGTTGCTCGGGGTGCTGGGTAGGTAGATCAGGACAATAGATGGCGTGGTTCGTAGTGCGGGGTGGAGGGGTTCGTAACAATGCAGTATCGTAGTTTTCTTTTGTTTCAAATTTAATTAACAAAGATTGATGTTTCAAATGTAATGAACAAAAATTTGTCAGTATCTGTAAATACTTTAATAAATGAATACTTTATGTTTGCATCGTCGCAATGCTGCCATACCATGGTTGGCTACTTTTGAGCTTGCTATGATGACGAAAGAGATCTGCCTTGGCAACTGTACCGACACACTCACAGCTGGTGGTGCGTTGGTGCATCGTTTCAGCATCCATTTACTGAGTAGTTACTGGTAAATATTTTTCAACTAACAGAAGAACTATTACCCTTTAGAGGTCGACCCCAATTTTTGCCAAATAATTTGGTCTTAAAACTTAGACTACACACAGGTATATACGGTAAATAAGGACATGGGGGCCAGGGTTTTTTTTTTTGGGGGGCAGCACATATACGCGGATTTTTAACATCCACGGCTATCTCTGTTACGTAACCCCTGCATATGTTTAGGGCCGACTGTATAAATGTTTACCCACAAGAGAATAGTACTGTAGACGGAAAACAATGTTGCTGATACACATACGACACGATCTCTAGCGACATTAATATTAATTTGGTTAACTCCTGTGTTGGCACTGTGTTGTCATAGTGGGACTGACTGTATGTATGTGGTTGTGTTGGCTAGTATGTGGGAGTATTGACCAGGTATGTGGTAGTATTGGCTAGCTTTATGGTAATAGGTAGTATTTGCTAGCTATGTGGTAATATGAGGTAGTATTGACTAGCTATGTGGTTAGCACATGTATTGAATTAGTATTTGCTATAAGAAGTACCATTTTTGTCATTTTCACAATTGACTTTCTGAATAACCTAAATGTAAGGGGATATTGACGTGGAGGGGGGGGGGGTCAAGGAAGCAACAAGTATGAGAGAGAGAGAGAGTTGACTAGTGATGAGGCTATTTGTTGGCAGTGGGAAGGTCTTTAGAATGTTAAACCACTAGTGATGAGGCTATTTGTTGGCAGTGGGAAGGTCATTAGAATGTTAAACCATTTCTTAACTAGGGCTCTACACATCACTTGGTGGTTATGTTGCCTTTATTTATTTGTTTTACAATGAGTCTATTCATTACTTAGTGGTGATATCTCCTTCATTGTTTTAAAGTGATGGCTTGTGTACTGAACATAACACAGTACAGTACTTGTGTATAGTTAAGTTAGGTACGTGATTGTTATTTATAGTTTGTACTGTATTACAGTACAGTACTGTATATGATCCGCACTTTATACTTGAACGTTTGAGTTTTAGAAATAAAATATATATCGTATTACAATTATCTTTACTTAGCATCAAACACACACATTCTTTCTTACTTACTTCTCATTTCTTTTGTTTTTATAGCTATAACTTATTGGAAATTGGTAGAGAGAGGGCGGGGAGGGGGGTAAAGAAACTATTTTAACAGCCAAACTACTGTATCCCTACAATAGTTTAGTTTAGGCTTGCATTCCCTCGGGGCTCAGAATGGTATCTGCATCCCTGTAGTCCCTGCATATTGCAGTGTATCCATCGTTCGATGAGAACATCCTTGTGAAGGGTACATTGAGTGTACCATACGCTGTTTCATTTATCTGAGAACGTGAAGGGACTGTTCTTTTGTCTATGATCTTGAGTCTAACCTTGGTAGCCATGGTTTATTTGTTTGTGTCTTCCTAGCATGTATTAATAGTGGGTGATAAAGAAAGTTATTCAAGACCCTTCTTAGTGTGCCTATAGGCGACCCCCGGACAGTGGTGTAACTGCACTATCACTGCTTTTCCACTGCCGGATTGGCCTGTGTTCCCCCTACCTCCAACGGACACACACAATCCCACCTGCTGTGAGGTGTGCGTCACTGGAGGGGCTCTAGCACGAATACTTAAATATAAGCAGGTGCCTCGGCCAGGGTAAGTAAGGAAGGATTTCAGCAAGAGAAAGACCCCAAACCACGTCAGTACTGCCCATCAACAGCTGCCCTCCAGCAGGAGTGTGGGTCACTCACTCTACCTGTGGGGAGCACTAACTAGGGTTGACAGTCCTGAACGCTCATGAGGTAGTCCGGTGGCAGTCGTGGTCGTTTTCCAAAGGCGGAGGCCCCCAAGGGGCGTTGCCCCAAACAGGATTTCTGGGAAGTCCAGTGGTAGACAGAGAGGTCGAGTTGTAGTCCGGTCGTCAATGGTAGAAAGAAGGCTGGCTGCTTTGGCTCAAAAGGTATAAGGATTGTTTTAAGACACACTTGAAAAAGTGTCAAATTGACCCCCTCACCTGGGAGACGATTACTCCACACCATAACGCTTGGAGGAACACCACATGAGAGGGTGTCAATACAGTACTTTGAGTTAGTACGACTGCAAACAGAAGCAGTCAAGCACCAACGCTGGAAAGATGTTGCCACTGCCCCTCCCGCACTAGATGTAGTCCCTAACATGTACAACATCTGTAAACGACCCTGCCAGTCCCGTATCTGCCTCTTTCGTCACCTCAGAACTCGCCAACGAAGGTGACATCCCTAACAACTCATATCATTGTATCATAGCTGGATGATCGTCATACCCGATTCCGAGTGACAGCAAAGTGGTAATAGTAGGGTGGGTGGGGGTGTAGCATGAGGGAAAAGCTTTTGAAAAGTGAACGAAAATATATGAAGATCATCAACATGAGCATTAATCTTTTTGTTTTTACGTA
>NW_024728746.1:0-2908 GCF_018991925.1 Homarus americanus | reverse complement strand
AAATACAAAAGATTGCTATATTTATGGTAGTCTTTACGATACAGTATTTACCACTCCTACATCAACACTATCCAGGGAGTCTCTATCACTATGTAAACGCCGGCAGTGTCCACACCTCGTGAACACCCAATGGCCCGGCAAGGTACAGTACAGGTAGGAAGGAGCTTTACCTAGTCTTTGAGATCAGGTTATGGTGTTGAAGAATATTATTATGTCAACAGAATTTACGTACGTTTATCTGTTCGTGGTTCATGATTCCTTATATTACGTTCATGTTGTGATATAGTGACCAGACCTCTTGTTATCTAAAGGATATTATTATGAGTGTTACTGACTCTAATTCATGGGCCTTATTATTATTATTATTATTATTATTATTATTATTATTATTATTATTATTATTATTATTATTATTATTATTATTATTATTATTATTATATTATTATAACACACAACATAACACACACACACACATACACACACATATACACACATACACACACACACACATACATATACACACATACACACACACACACATATTATTATTATTGCCATTATTATTATTATTATTATTATTATTATTATTATTATTATTATTATTATTATTATTATTATTATTATTATTATTATCATATTATTATTATTATTATTATTATTATTATTATTATTATTATTATTATACACTATTTAGGTTAGGTTTCTGGCTCAGATAAGACTAGAGTAGGCTGCATTAGTTTTGCTAGGTTAGGGCTATACCAGGTTAGGTTAGGTCACACATGCTAGGGGTTAGGTTAGGTTAGGTTAGGTGAGGCTAAACTGATTAATCTTAAAATTTCAATAACCTGGGGGGGGGGCGCTAAATTTCAGGTACTCGACACATGGTACAGTTGTTGAAGTTTTCAGTATATTAGGCTCCTCGTCTCCCTCAAGCAGCTGGTGCGGGGTCTCAGTTCTCTCTCTCTCTCTCTCTCTCTGCTATATAAGTTTCACAGCTGTCAGATTTGCTCGCCAAACTCGCCAACTTTAGGAGACATTTAAGTCGTTGGCGGTCTGGAGCCTCCCGGGTGTTCTCTCTCTTGTGCTAAATTCTCGGCTTTTACTTTTATATCTCTATTTCTGTGTGTGTGTGTGTGTGTGTGTGTGTGTGTGTGTGTGTGTGTGTGTGTGTGTGTGTGTGTGTGTGTGTGTGTGTGTGTGTTATTTATTACAAGAGAGATGAAATTTACTATAACTGCCCAAACTTTGCCTTTCCCTTAATCATGGTAATTCATTTCCTATCATACTCGCTATATATGGTGGCAGAGTTTCACTTACTACCAAACTTCCCTTCCATGGTAGCAAAACCTCACTTAATACCATATTCTCCCCTCATGGTAGCAAAACCTCACCTAATACCATATTCTCCCTTCATGGTAGCAAAACTTTTCTTCCATAAACTATATTGAATATTACACCATGACTCAGAAGGAGGAAGTAGAGAGGGAAAGGAAAGGAAAGGAAAGGAAAGGAAAGGAAAGGAAAGGAACATTACTTCCCCATCTCGTTAAGTAACAACTGTCACCTTCCCTCATCTGGTTTTAAAAGCATAACCCCATTACACAAGTCACCTTTTAATTACGGGTTTCCCTGCAGTGATCTGTGACCCGGAACTTACAGCTGGTTGTTTCTTGGAGTATGGGCAGGTAAGGGTTGGTATGGGTAAATATTGGTAAGTATGGGTAGGTATAGGTAGGTATGGGCAGGTAAGGGAAAGTGATAGCTGTCTGGGTATCACACTAATTGTTTTAGTTAAGTTCCGGAACTCTTAAGTGACAGGACTTAATGTAAACACTTCTGGACGTTTTCTGTGTTATTGCTGAAGCAGATATATATGTTACGGTATTTCTGTGGAATCGGTTACTTTGCAAAATGACCGGCATGTCTATTAGTAATTATGCAAATTAACTTACAAACAGACAACCTAAACTAACCTAACCTTATGGTTGAACACGGTTAGGTTAGGTTAGGTTAGGTTAGGATGGCTCGTGTAGCTTGATACACAGTTAAGTGGTCCTGTTCTTGTTTTTACCTTTGGACTATGTGATGTCCACACCATAAGGTTAGGTTAGGTTAGGTTAGGTTGTCTGTCTGGTTAGGTTAGGTTAGGTTAGGTTAGGTTGTCATTTGGTTAGGTTAGGTTAGGTTAGGTTAGGTTAGGTTAGGTTAGGTTAGGTTAGGTTGTCTGTCTGGTTAGGTTAGGTTAGGTTAGGTTAGTTCAGGTTGTGTGTTTGTAAGTTATTTTGCAAAATTACTAAGAGACATGTCGGTCATTTTGCAAAATAACCGAATCCACTAAATACCGTAACATATACACAGGTACAATCTGAGGGAATATATTGTGGATTCTCTCCAGGGAAGTGTTGTGAACAGCACTTTGAGATAACACTTGAGTTAAGTGCCCAGCTTCCCTGTCCAGTGGTAGTGAGTGAGCTGCCACTCCTTGGGCATGTTTGCTAAATCAGCTGACCCTAACTCGACCCCTGAGCTACATGCAACCTAAGCGATCTGGTAGTAAATAACTTGGTGAATAACTTGGTGTTTATCCAATTGGGCGTATGGGAAGGTAAGGGTAGGTATTGGCAGGTATGGGCATGTAAGGGTAGGTATTGGCAGGTATGGGAAGGTTTTGGTAGGTGTGGGTAGGTATGGTCAGGTGTGGGTAGGTATGGGCAGGTATGGGTTGGTGTGAGCAGGTATGGGCAGGTATGGGTTGGTGTGAGCAACCGTAGATTCGTTTCATATGTCAAGAGAGTGTGAAGGAACTGTGAATGAAGAGTGAATGAAATGTGAGTGTGAAAAAAGAAAAAGAAAAAGAAGAAGATTGAAAAAGAAAAAAAAGAATAAGAATAAGAAGAAGAAGAAGAAG
>NW_024728745.1:265000-289705 GCF_018991925.1 Homarus americanus | reverse complement strand
AAGTGTTAGTTCATGCTTTGGGCGCATGCGCAGAGAGATACCCAGAGAGATTCCAAGACAGGACGCTGTTTACCCTTGTCTCAACTCCTTTGTGTTTGTACCAGGAATGGAACTTACAGACTTGACATCAGAGTGTTTCCTTTACCCCTGAGTGCAAGGACCACCTGAGTATCATACACTGTACATTAATCATATTGTTCAAGCTGTGTGTCCTGATGTATCAGCAGTTGTTACATGTGAGATGTATTCACAGGTTTTGATCGAATTATATTCTTTGCGTCAATGTAGAGGGTCTTATTGTCCTGCACAGTCACAATCGCTCCAACGAGCGGTTACAAGAATGTTAATATTACGATATTAGAACGTTAGTGTTACGATATTGGAACGTTATTGTTACGATATTGGAACGTTAGTTTAACTGTTTTCGAACGTTAGTGTTACGATATTGGATCGTTAGTGTTATGGTATTGGAATGTTACTGTTACGGTATTGGAATGTTATTGTTACTATAACATAAGTTGTTGGTTTACTTACTCTGTTCGGCCGGGGCGGCACTGGAGTTAATTAAAGGTGGGTCACTTGACTATATGTTCTGGTAACCATCCATCTGTTACTGGTGGACCCCCTTTTTTTAGATTAATGTATTAGTTAGGAAGGGAAATGGAAAGATATACCTTCCAAGTTAAATGTATTCAGCGAAAACGTGATAATATGAAGTCATTTGCGTTCGTCTTATTTCTAATTAGATACCGTGGAGAAACTTACTATACACCCGCACAGCCACAGGAAAACATTAAAATACGCGTTACCACCTCAGTACCTCGCTCGCAGGGCCACCCAGAATAACCCCCGCACTCTATCATTTCAAACTGCATACTCGCTGCCGAACAGACATTCTCAGTATCCAATCACAGCAGGGTTTTTTCCAAAGGTCCTTATGTTATATTATACTGATTGGTTAGTCCACGGTATGGGCGGAGCTATCTTCATGGCACCTCATATGGGCCTACATCTGTTTTTCCTTGAGGCTGTAACTAAGTGCTTCCATTCTAGTCTGAAAAGTGCTATAACATTCTAACGGTCGTTTACGTGGGTGTATGGCGCATGCATGTGTAGGTGTTCCTGTTTATTACATTACGATATTGGAGCGTTAGTGTTATGATATTGGATCGTTACTGTTACGATATTGGAACGTTATTGTTACGATATTGGAGCGTTAGTGTTATGACATCATAATTTTAGTGTTATGGACCTTTATCGTCATGGGTGTTGAAGTGTATTTTGGGGATTAGTTTAAGTTTGTTCTGGTTTAGTAGTTACAGTCTCCTCTCTCGATACTTGCAACTGAGGCGTCGGGTCAGTTTGTAGCAAGGCAACTTTATGGCTGCAAGATGGACGAAGAAAAATTCATTATAGCTGATTTTTTCTTCACCAAGTGAGGAAATTATCAGAGATCAATAAAGAATAGTTATTATCCCTTAAATATCATAATATAAATACAAGTACGATAAATAGAATAATAAAGAGCAGCAGTGACTTTTCTCTGGTCCGCCTGCCAGCCAGTCAGCTACCTTGTTACAAACTGTCTCAGTTGCATGTTACAAGTGAAAAGACTATAGATATGATTAGTTTAGATTTATTAGGTTAGTGTACCTTGGTTTCGGTAGTCACGTTAGATATAATAGATTGGGTTTGGTTAATTATTTATCTCGGATTCGTTTGTTAGGATAAATGTAGTGTGGTTTCGCGGATTAGTTTAGGTAGTACGGTTAAGTTACTCATATTAAGTTTAGGTTAAGTTAAGGTAGGTAGGTAGGTAGGTTAGGTGAGATAGAGTAAGTTTAGTTAAATAAGTTTGGTAAATTAGGAAGGTATTTTAGGTTATTTAGATTCAGTTCGTTAGGGTAGGCTCGACAGCCATGTTAGATTAGTGAATTATTGGATAGGTTAGGTTAATTGAGGTAGGATAGGTTGTGTAAGGTTAGGTTAATTTAATTTGGGTAGGTTAGGCTAGTTAAGTTTGGGTAGGTTAGGTTAAGTTAATCAAGGTAGGATAAATCAGGTTAGGTTACTTAAGTTTGGGTAGGTTACATTAATTAAGGTAGGGTAGGATATGTAAGGTTAAGTTACTTAAGTCAGGTTAGGTGAGGTTAAGTTAATCAAAGTAGGATAAGTTAAGTTAGGTTACTTAGGTTAGGCTAAGTTAATCAAGGTAGGATAAGTTAAGTTTGGTTCCTTAAGGGAGGTTAAGTTTAGGTTAGTTAAGTTTGGGTAGGTTAGGTTAGGTTAGTTATCCCCCACGACGTTAATGATCCAATATTAATAAACATTTACTCACTGAGGGTGTCTTAAGGTGGACTAACTGTGAATCTTAAAAAAAAAACATATAAGATAATTAATGCTTTCTTGAGGCTGTTATGAATGATTAGCTCCGAGACTGACAGACAGACAGAAAATAGATGAGACACAGAGGGAGAGAGAGAAGAGGGGGTATTGTATATCATAAAAACAAAGGAAGAGTAACGGAAATGAAAAGACAGAATCATACAAATAGACAAAGGGATAAACAGATACACACAAACAGTCGCACAATCAGATAGAAACTTAGACTCTCTACCAACTAACACACACACACACATATATTGTTAGGAACTTTCTTTATTTGGTAACATAAGTAACACGACTTACTATGTTTTCTATATATTATTGTAAATATTTTTATTTTATTTCAGAACTTATCTGTGTATTATTTTATTTGTTTATGAACTCTTATAGTGGGTGATAAAGTATGATGTGATATCTAGGATGGTATTAATGATTGTAATGGTACGTGTTGGGAATGATGAGCATATCGATGCTCTTTTGTTTTGAGGTTGACGCCTGGGGACGTGGAACAGCGGGACAGGACAGACTCTACTATACGCTATTTATCCAAAATTTGCGAGCCCACACTGATTAGTCTTCAATTAGAATATGACGTCCAATGTATATGAACCACTGTCCTGCGTGGCAGTGAACAGTGATATCACCCACATGACTCTGACCTATATATACTGCTAATGAATAAGATCTATTTTTTTGTGTATGAACCTCTGTCCTGCGTGGCAGTGAACAGTGACATCACCCACACGACTCTGACCTATATATACTGTTAATGAATAAGATCTATTTTTTGTGTATGAACCTCTGTCCTGCGTGGCAGTGAGAAGTGATACCACCCTCAGTGTCAAGACCTGACTGAATTACCCAGAATAGGCAAACTGTACTCCAACTTTCGTCAATAAATTTGTTGAACTAAAAAAACACTCTACTCTCCGCTCTCACTCGGAGCAGACGCTCCGTTGTTTTTGGTTTTTTTCCTTCCAGTGCCTTCTTGCTTCTATCTGAGGAGTACCTGGGGAGTTTTCGGGTGAGATATGTATGTGGAGGTTCTGGTTGTTGCTGTGTATGCGGTAACGCTGTTGTTTGCCAGGTTAATATAGGATTTTGCCCTTAGTGTTCTCAGGTAGGAGTGTTACTCAGTGTTATTTAATTTTTGTATTCTTTCTTGTAATGGTGTTTACTCAGTTCATATATGCATTTGCCCTAAATATTCTTGGGTAGTAGTGTTTGTATTACAGTGTTATTTCATTTTGATGTTCTTGTGCATAATACATGTAAATATTTAAGGTAAGGAATAATCATGTTTATTTTTAGTTAAGCTTTGTTTCAACAACACTTGACCATTTTTCACTAATTATTTTGTCATATTAATATAACTTTGAGTGACTGATATCTAAAAATATATATGAAATTTGGTGCAGTTTCCATGGGAGCTTTTTGCATTTGTGTTAAGTCACTTTCCCAGTGCTGGAATTTTGCTTGTTTGTGGGTGAAAATTTTAAGTATTAAGTGATATTCCAGTGCTTTGAAGGAAGTGATCGTAACAACGGGCAAACGCTACAGATTCCCAGGTGGACAGACAGACAAAAAGTCGACTCACCGTAAAAATAGACATCGTTATTTACACATCATTAGTTGCAAGCTTCAGTAATAGACGAAAGTAAACAATTACTGAGTTGAAGGCAAACCAAATTTGGTGTGGGCATGGCGGAGGAGTGAAGTTACACACCCACACGCCACCGCAGGGAGGAGGAGGAATGAGAGAGAAGAGGGTGAGGAGGAAAGAGAGAGAGGAGGAGGAGAAGCTAGAAGAGACAGAGGAGGAGGGAGGGAGATGAAAGGAGAGAGAAGAGGAAGAGGAGGAAAAGGGAGAGGAGGAAGAATAGGGGAAGGAGGAGGCGGGAGCTGGAAAAAGAAACGAGAGAGGAGGAAGGCAAGTAGCAAGAAAGGAGAGAGAGAGAGAGAGAGAGAGAGAGAGGAATTCACCAAAAAATATATACTGAGAATGGAGAATGGAGACTCGTGAAGCAAAATGTATACATAATAGATGTAAAGGTTACATATAATAACACCATGCATTATACAACAACATGCAACATTAATGTACGTCATCATGCAGCAACACAATAACACACTAGAACATACTTCATATTACAATACCATACATCATACAACAACATACGTCATCATACAACAGCACCATATATCATTTAACAGTATACAGTAAACAGTATTATTGTGAAGTACGTTTATAATGAATGATGCTAGGTATTGACTGGTTTAGTGCAGCGTTTTCCAAACTGTAGTGCTGGGTGCGCGAGCTGGCCTCAGGGGTGCGCCAGAAATATAGAGTAATGGAGGAATTATTAAATTTATCGTATTAGAAACATTAGCATATTAACACATTTTGAACTGAGAACTGTTAAGGACTCGCCCTCGGCACCCCTCCAGCTGGCAGAGTTACACTTATGGTATGGGTATCGTTGGTATCGTTCAAGACTCACGTAATGAGCTTCCGACCGATGAACGAAAGTAAAATGATGTTTACCGAAACTCTAGCGCCTTTGATCTTGGTTGGCCTAGGTGAAAAAAAAAGACATATTTCTCCTTTTGTTTTCATCCCGTGAAAGGCTACCAGAATATAAAACTAATGAATCAATACGAATGCACTGCATACATTTGAAAATTTATTAAGAGCTGGGGAACAGTTTGTCATATCTATTCAAAGAGGGAAGGTGTAAGATTTCAGTTAATGAATACGTTCACGCACTTGAAATGGATGCTTGGTTAAAAACAGGGAAATTGCCAAGAAAGAAAAATCACAATGAGCAGTTCACAGCTTCGTCCTCCACCGTTGACGCAAACAACGAAGATGTATGGAGGGACAGCGTGAAGTGGGAGAACGAAATGAATTGGACGGACTGGGAGGAATGGAAGGAAAGACTGAAGGTGAGCAACATAAGGAGAATTACTTTGTAAGTATGGTGATAATTACATTGGTCTGGGTTTTACATGGATAGGCGATGATGAAAGTCAAAGTCCACAGTGTGTAGTTTGTAGTGAAGTTTTGGCTAACAGTTGTCTCAAGCCTTCCTATTTACGTCGCCATCTACTGTAGAAACGAAGCACAAAAACTTAAAAGACAAACTAGTTGACTATTTTAAATGTAAAGTGGAAGAACTGAGAAAAAAACTGTTGGAATCACATTCAGGCTTTGGGGAAAAGGCTGCGCAGAAGTTGGATACAATCCGTCTTTCTAACAATATTGTTGGCTCACCGCATTGGTAGGATGTAAGAAAACATTCTATGCCAACTTGTCACTCGCATTAATGACAGTAAGTTTTACTCATTGCAGATAGACGAGTCCACGGATGTTGCAAATTTGGCCATCTGTTGGTTTAAATTCGTTACCTGTATGTGGTACAGTTTTTATTTTGTCGGCCCCTTGCCACTGGTACAACAGGAGAAGAAATTTATAATTTAATGGACGGTTTAATGACAGCTAATGGGATTTATTGGGCAAGCTTGTGGGAGTATGTACCGATGGAGCGATGTCAATGACAGGGAAGCATAAAGGACTTGTAACTCACATCAAGAAAGTCGCTCCTTCAGTTTCCTGGGTACACTGCCACTAAAAATATGCCTGGTGAACTTCTGTCAGTGCTCAATCATTCAATGAAAATGGTAAACTTCATTAAGGCTCACCCCCTAAATTCAAGAATTTATGTTACTCTGTGCAACGAAATGGGCAACGAACATGAGACACTTCTCTTGCACACTGAGGTGCGCTGGTTGTCACGCGGCAGAGTTCTGACTAGTCTTTCTGAATTGAGATGCGAAGTTCAGATATTTTTTGTGGACAACTCATGTGACTTATCGACTGGTTGCAGAAACTAGTATTCTTGGTAAATATTTTTCGGCTTTGGACGAATTAAATTTAAGTCTCCAAGGCCTCAATGCCACAGTGTTCAACACACAAGACCAGGTTGAAGCAATGATTAAAAAAATGACATTATGGCCAAGCTGCGTGAATGTAAATTCCCCTTCACTGCTGTCTAATGCTGCAAGACTTCATTGAAACAAATTCAAGTGTCCTAGATGGGCATGTGAAAGGCCTAATAACAGAACACCTCAAGCAACTGGGCCAGCAGCTACGAAGTTACTTTCCCATCAGAGACTCGTCTCAGACTTGGATACGCAATCCATTTTTAGTCTCTCCCCCAGTCCCACATCTTTCATTTCAGGAACAGGAGCAACTGCTGGAATTATCGTCTGACGGGGGACTATAAATACAATTCTTGCAAAAACTACTTGCGGATTTCTGGGCAGGAGTCATGGAAGAATATCCAGTCTTATCAGAGAGAGCCTTAAGTGTATTGATGTCCGTTGCTACTACAAACTTATGTGAGGCCGGTTTTTTTCTGTGCCGACTGCAGTGAAGACAAAGTATCGTCAGAGGTTAGATGCTGAGAAAGACTTAAGAGTGAAACTATGTTCAATTGCTCCCAACTTCACCGACCTTTGTGCTGAAATGCAAGCACATCCTTCACATTAATAGGTAAGTAGCAACATACCAATATTCATGTTCCAAAGACGTCATAACATTGTTTTTTGAAATGTGTTCATTTATAGTGCAGTGTTTATATATAAGTGTGTTACAATGACAACTGATAGGAGTATGCCAACAATGTCCTAGTTTGGAAGTTTGGAAGGGGGTACGTGAACTAAAAATATGAGACTCACTAATCATCACCTTAAATGCTTTCAAAGCATTTTTAACCTTGGGCCACTGACAAATATTATCAGTTTTGTACTGACCATCACTCAGGTTTAAAGAATTCATTTCTCTAATCAAACTTGCTTCAACTAGAAGTCTTTCTGTGACACATGATGATTTATACACTTCTAAACTGTTTTCCCAATCCATGGGATGATTATAATACTGCTAAGAACATAAGAATGGAGGAAACTGCAGCGGGCTTATTGTCCCATACTGGGCAGTCGCATTTACACCCAACCAGTATTGCTCATATATCCACCCAACCTATGTTTGAAGCTATCCAGCGTATTCGAGTTAATGATGATATTTGGTAACTTGTACCACTCGTCCACTACTCCATTTCCAAACCAATGTTTACCTTTTTCGCGCCTAAATCTAAATTTGTCTAATTTAAAACCATTGTTACGAGTTTGCTCCTAGTTGGATAGTTTGAGTGCCTTTGTAATGTCCCCTTTGTTCAGACCTGACTTCCATTTATCATATCGCCCCTCACTCTACGTCTCTCGAGGGAGTGCAAATTAAGATGCCTTAACCTGTCTCTGTGCTCAAGGTTCCTAATCCCCTGGATTAGCCTTGTCATTCTCCTCTGAATTCTTTCTTAGGATTTTATATCCATTCTGTAATACGGTGACCAGAATTGAACTGCATAATCCAAGTGAGGTCTCACAAGTGCAAGATATAGTTTTAGGATGCCCTCGCTAGTCTTGTAGCTAACACTCCTTTGTATGAACCCAAGTACTTTATTAGCCTTGTTTCGAGCAAATACACATTGTTTACTTGGCTTAAGATTCCTACTTATCATTACTCCTAAATCTTTCTCACAGTCTGTTTTCTCAAAAATATCGTTGTTCATCTGGTATCTGGTTTCCCTTTTTACATCTCCTATACTGAGTACTTTACATTTGTCCACATTGAATTTCATCTGCCATTTTTCGGACAATTCGAATTTTTTTTTAGATCTTCCTGTAGTTTTGCGAAGTCCTCGTCAGATTCAATTACAAGCCTTATTGTAGTGTCATCAGGAAATTTACTTTTGCTGTCTACGCCGATATCTATGTCGTTTATGTATATAAAAAATAATAATGGTCCAAGTACTGAGCCTTGCTGAACTCCACTAGTGACGTTGCTCCAATCGGATTTAGTACCGTTAATGCTCACTCGCTGCTTCCTATCCTGTAACCACGCCCTAAACCATTTTAAAATATCTCCTTTAATGCCATGAGCCTCCACTTTTCAAATTAGTACTTCATGTGGGGACTCTGTCGAAGGATTTGCTAAATTCGAGATATACCACACCATAATTGTGCCCCTCGTCCACTGATTCGAAAACAGATGAAAAGAATGTTAATAGATTAGTTAGACATGAACGCCCGCTTGTGAAGCCATGTTGGGAATCATTGATCAACTTGTGCTTCTCCAGGTGATTTCGAATAGAGTTTGAAATGATTGCTTCCAATAATTTGCCTACAATTGATGTAAACTAATTGGACGGTAGTTAGAGGATAGTGATCTATTTCCCTTCTTGAAAATCGGTATTGCATTTGCTGTCCTCCTGGTTTCTGGTACTGCATCCGTTTTTAAGGACATGTTAAGCAACTTTGCTAAGGGCATACTAAGCATTTCCTTACATCCCTTTAATACTCTTCTTTGCTGTACATATTTCGCAGATGACTTTGTTGCGAAGGGACCTGTAATAGCCTCTGAGTCTCTCGAGGCATTGTAACATTCCTTGAGTCACCGAAGTGCTCCTTCAGACAATGTTATTCAGAAGTTATAATTGTCCCATTTTTAGTCCCGGCACTACCACATACATTACTTCAGTCCCCCATAATCCCCCAACACCACATAAGTTACTACGGTCCCCCTTAATCCCCAACACCGCATAAGTTATTACAGTCCCCTTTAATCCCCAATACCACATAAGTTACTACAGTCCCCCTTAATCCCCAACACCACATAAATTACTACAGTCCCCCTTAATCCCCAACACCACATAAGTTACTACATTCCCCCTTAATACCCCACACCACATAAGTTACTACAACCCCCCTTAATCTCCCAACACCACAGTCCCCCTTAATCCCCCAACACCACATAAGTTTCTATAGTCCACCTTGTGTCCCCGCAGCTCCGCATAAGCTATAACAGTCCCCCTTTAGTGGTTGTGGGGCTCTTCGAGTGAGGTGAGTGAGGCGGAGGTAAACAAGGTGTACTGCTCTTGCCTGCTGTAGGTGCTAATCTGGGGTCTCTCACGCACCAGGATTAGCTCGCCAAAACCGTCAGGGATAATGAGTCTTATTCCTGACCACTCAGCCCGCCATAACAATGACCTACTGTTGCCCCGACCACCACCCGCCCTCCGCACTCCAGGAATATGACGTCGAAAAGGAGATTCAGGGTCGTTTTTCTATCCTGTTCAGGGGAATTATCTCTTTATTTTTTTCTATCTTATAATTCCTATCGATGGATCGTTTTTCTTAGCTAATATACTTTTCAGACTCTCTCTCTCTCTCTTTCTCGGTGAGTCACGGTACGGACAAGACGTGAAAGGAGAGGTGAAGTGGAAGGAACTCCTACCCCTTTCAAGGACCAGTCCTTAGCTGGGAGACGGTGTATAGGCAGCCCGTCAACACACCTTCACCTTACCAGGCTGTCAAATTCTTTCAGTAGGTCGCGTGGCGGTACACCCAGCCAGCAACACGGACCCTTTACTCACTCTCTACACACATATTTGATTTCTAAAAAAAATTATCTGCTTATTTTTAGGATTTATTTTATTTTATGTGAGTCGTCTGAAGAAGTCATCTTTTTTTGTATGTATTATTAATACTGTGTGTTTTAAAAGCAGACACCTTGAGGAGTTATAATATAAAAACACTGCAGTGAACGTTTCACAGCCTCACACACCGCAATAATGCCCACGATTAGCATCCGGCCTCGCTTTCCCTTCTTTCTCTATACCCTACCCTCCCCTCCGCAACCCTGACCCCCCCCCCTTACCCTCCCAAAAGGTTGGGTGAGCGCGGAACAACAAACAAAAGACTATCAGGTTACACTTTCGATATGGCGTTAAGTTTTCGGCAGGCGAGGGACAGGACCCTACCCGCTCGACCCCCGTGGACGGTGGGTGAGAGGAGGTGGTGGAGACTGACAGCCTACCTGACAGGATGACAGGGAGATGGTGCTCACTGGTGGCCACACAGCACATCCTACAGCTGCACACACTCTACTCTAGCAGACACTAGTCCGGAGTGTCGATGTCGACCCCCCAGCTGTTGAGACTCTCATGGGTATAGTGTGTCGTGTGCTCACAACAGTGTGGCCAAAACTCGTGTGCACCAAATGCCTGACTGAACTAGATTACACGATGTGCATCCTGCTCACTCTCCTGGTATCAAATATCTCGTTCAAGACTCTTGTATATAGCAGACCCACGCGTGGAAAACATTCCTCCATCGTACTGACTTGATTGATATTATCTTATAGTATATCACTAAAAATATAAACATTTTCGTCTCCTCTTTCCCAAAGTTTCATATTGCAACACAAACTGTACGTCAAATGTTGAATTCACAGCTAATACTCGTAGAAATAAGTTATGACGACTTTTTCTGGGCTGTTCTTGGTCGAGTTGACTTGATGTAGTCGCAGCGAGAATTAGGCTAGGATACAGGCACACCTGGCAAGTTAGTGACGCTGTATCCATACCGGAACATTTGAACATTATATTATTGAATGTGACACTGTCAAAGACTTCAGGCCACCTAGCTTAATGTATCGTGAACTATGTAATTACAGGCTTATTGTATCATTGAATTAGGAGTCCGTAGGGACTTTCAAGATTGCAGTCTATTATATATTTGCTAGTCCACTCTGATTGGTCCACCTATATTATATATGAATCACTTGTTCATAGCAGTGAACAGTGATAGCACCCTCAGCAAATTGCAGTCCAAGCTTTGCCAATAAAGTTGTTAAATTAAAAAAACTAAAGTTTGCTATTGTTTATATACCTCTACTGTCTATTTACATTGCTTGTATACCTGTGTTGTCTGTGCATGTTGTTTGTATACCTGCACTGGCTACGCTGTAATTGCAGAATTCCTTTGATCTTGTTTGACGAATTTACTGAATATCTATCTGTATATCTAACTACCTATCTGTTTTCTATCCTAGGGAGTTACTAAGGTTTCAGCCTGATTTCTTTCATTTAACTGTCCCTCATTCATGCACACCACTGCTTCCTGGACCTTCCTATTCATCTCTCTCTCTCTCTCTCTCTCTCTCTCTCTCTCTCTCTCTCTCTCTCACTTCTGAATTATATATACACAGTTTACCAGTCTCTCATTTTCTCTTCTTTCTTTGCTGTCCTCATATAAGGGAATCCTGGTCACCACCTTATCAGATTTTATTTCACTTTCACTGTCTGTCCTTTATCCGTGTTCCTTAACCTTTATGTCCTGCTCCTGTTTCTCTCAACCACATAAAGTAGTTTTCTCCACCTCCATCTTCCATATTTGTCTTTCCTGGAGAAAGTATATTATTATTATTATTATTATTATTATTATTATTATTATTATTATTATTATTATTATTATTATTATTATTATTACTGCAAGCAGTAATGAGTATGATAACCCTCAAACAAATATTATGTTGGGTTGTAAAGTTATGTCATGTTTTATTGGCGTGCCTGCCCGTGTATAGAGTATTGAGTTAGTGGAGAGAGAGAGAGAGAGAGAGAGAGAGAGAGAGAGAGAGAGAGAGAGAGAGAGAGAGAGAGAGAAAAAAAACGAAGGGTGTTGTGTGGTAGGGGGAGTTGTTTGGGTATAAAACACCTGACAGCGAAATACGTCAGCCCAGGGTGGGGCGTGCGATGGGTGACACTCATACTCCAGCTCTTCCCATCATAGGGTGAACACCCAACCCATTCGATTTGAGACCTTTAACACGTAAGTTCAACCTATATTTAAGTTTACACAGGCAGACTGTGTCCATTGTATCGTTTATCATTGTGACAGCAAAGAAATATGACAAATTAAGTATTTATTATAGACGTTATGATTAGACTAATTACACAGTTAAGATTGCTATGATTGTTATATAAACGCCATCCGGGTGGTTAAAGGGTGAATAAGACTTCTGACGTTGTACACGAACATTATAATTCGGTCAAACCTGTTGAATACAATTCATTTAGTATTTCAAATAAGTCATACATAGGCACTCCTACATAAATGTTTAATCCAATATATATTTACATAACAATCATGGCTATGTAATTAGTCTAATCTTAACACTTACAATGAGTACTTAATTTGCCATATTTCTATATTGTCACACTGATAAATGATGCAATGGACACAGTCTACCTGTGTACACAATAAGTACTAGTTAAACTTACGTGTTGAAAGTCTAGAGAGAAGCCAGGGTAGGTGTTGACTCTAAGATATGGGTGGCTACACTGAAATGCCCACCCGATAGCCTGGCCCCCTGGCTGGTTGGCGAGGGCTGAGTCAGGTGATTATAATTATACCTAAACAAACTCCCTTCACACACTCCAACCTCCTTCTGGGCCTCTCATCTCCACCATCTTCGTATTCTACATACTGTATACTGGCAGGCACACCCAATAAACATGACATGACTAATCGCCTAACATAATGTTTTTTTATGTGTCATCCAACTCATTGCTGCTTGCGGTAACAGTTATGTAGTGGATTGAATCATATTGTGTATTTGATTTACTAAGGAAGAATTGTATTCAACAGGTTTGACCGAATTATAATGTTCGCGTTCATTGTGATGGGTCTCATCATCCCTTAATCGCTCTAAAGGCGATTACAGTTATTATTATTATTATTATTATTATTATTATTATTATTATTATTATTATTATTATTATTATTATTAATGAAATATCACCAGAGACAAGGAGCATGAATAAAATGAATTAAAGTCCTTAAAAATTGATTGTTACATTTAGCAGGTAGCCCTGCACAACGGCCACAGCAACGAATCAGAGCATCTCAACGCCTCTCCCGCGGCCCCCACCCTCACATCTCCGCTCCTGATTGGTTCTTGTTTGTTTATACTCTTGATGGACGGATATTTTGATAAAACCTACGGAATCATGTTATCTCGATGATGAGAATAAGACAAAACAAACGTTACAACAAATTATATATAAAGATATACTGTATGTGTCTTATGGTGTTAAGGACTAATATCTTGATGTATGATGTTGTATATATAACATATCCATTATTTTCTAAGACAATTTAGCCCGTATTGTCAGTGTCATTGTGGAATTAACCGTATCTTCAAGAATCGTCTGTGAGCTAACAACACATCACATGACTTGTGCACTAATGATATGTCAATATTTATGGTAGTCATGTAAAAAAATAGTAGGTAGTAGGCAGCTATCAAACAGGGAGGTACTACCTCCTGGCTATTGGAAGCATAATGGTTGACCCTGCTGCCATATGGCATCAAATTTTTTTTAACCAAGTCCCAGGTTGCTGTCTGTCTTTCTGCCTCATTTACACACAATTGCAGTGTCTCAATTGGTTCTCTTACTTTGACAACACAACATGCATATATGTACATATATCATTTCTCATTATTATTATTATTATTATTATTATTATTATTATTATTATTATTATTATTATTATTATTATTATTATCATAATTATTATTATTATTTTATTATATCCCCAGGCCTTGATGTGGGTCATTAAAAATGACCTGTGCCCGGTTGGGCTAATGCCCGTAAAAAAAAAAATTACTTCATATTGCGTCTTTGTGTCACTGTACATACTACTACTAATACTAATACTTTGCTATCACCTGGAATCGAATTTGACGTTCCTCCAGGGATGATATAAAGATATGAGTTATTAAGATGTCACCTTTATTTTTATTATTATTTTTTATTATTTTTTTTACGGGGATTTGGGAAATTAGGGAAAATGAGGGTCATCCTCCTACAATCTGCAATAGTAATTAAACCAGTATTAGTTAACTCAGAAATATGTCTGAAATAACATAGAAAAGGTATAATTAAATCCAAGTATGGGAACATTGCCAACTCTGCATTATTCCAAAATTGCTGCCATAAGAATATATCATATTCCAATTAGAAATTGGATATTTAATTATGATACTTGAGTAACATTGTGGTTTTCTGGATTGTTTGAAAATGTTTTAAAAGGACTTGAAGCAAAATTTAATTTTATAATATAAATGTGTTATTCAGTATTAATACAGAACTGAAACAAATTGACATGCAGACTATATATGTATTGTTCACCTAAACGCAAACTGTGCGAATATTCAAGAAACTTATCAGTCATTTGCTCAACAAAATATCAAAATTCCTCACTGTGGAAAACTATGAACTGTATAGAGCATAATAATGTACCATAACATGATATGAAAATGAATCATAATAATAATTATGTGTATACCATAGGTACTACCGCCTGGGAAGATATTGGAAGCATAATGTATTGTCTAATGGTAGACCCTGTTGCCATATGACATCACAAAAATTGTGACCAAGTCCCAGGTTGCTGATCTGACTTTCTGCCTCATTTACACACAATTGCAGGGTCTCAATTGTTTCTCTTACATGCATATATTGTTTCTCACTTTTTATCTTTTTTTTTCATTTTTGTATTTCTTTATGGTTCATCATCATCATCATCATCATCATCATCGTCGTCGTCGTCGTCGTCGTCGTCGTCGTCGTCGTGGCCATATTATGACTGGCCGCACACTTTACATTTAGTTTTGTTCACATTTGCCTGCGAGACATATTGCCAGAGGTAAATTATATCATAACCTTAGTCTAGTAATTACAACATCTTGTTACTTGCTCCATATACTTGTTTTACTTGATACACTCAAATCCTGGTAAACAATGAATGAATTGTCTAGTGACTGTTTGCACTTGTTTGGCTTAAAATTCACCAGCAAGTTCTTTCCTGAATACAGTTTTTAAGGTTCTGTTTGACAGTTCTAGATTGCATTCAACATTGTCATTGTTGGATGCGAGTTTAGCTAAGGCATCATGCTGACTGATGCCTATCGTGAGAGGGTATTCACAGCACCTTCCTACATATGCTTGTGTTTGTCTATACTGGGTATTTTAGTTCCTTTCTCATATTAAGTACCTTAGTGCTCATGTAATGGGACAGCCAAGAATAAATCTCAGGACCTTATTTTGCATTTGTTCGAACTCGTCAATGCCGCTACACATTTAAAAGGTTTTAACCTATCAGTACATTGGCGACTTAGCTGTTGTATGGCAGGTGGGGTACAGGGGTTAGAGACACCGAGATATTTAAAAGAGGAGACATAAATGTGTAGTCAATGGTTTGTTTCCTATCTTAAGATCTGATGGTCCGCGTTTGCGGTTACCAGCTTGTTTGTTGACTACTTTAGTTTTCTCTGTGGCGATGATGATATTGATATTGATATAGTCTATTTTGCCAGATAAATACAGATACAGAGTTGATAATAATAACAATATTGACATGGCTGAGCCAGTTGGGAGCCTGAGGTCTCTTGATTACACCTGATATACTGTACATTTATCCCATGGAATTATTAAGTAACATTTAATGTCATCTGGAACAGTACACGTAACATGGTGGTAGCAAGAACACATCAGAATGTTACCACGGTTATCACTTCGTTATTTATTTATTTGTTTTTTTTAAATTTATATTCTAAGTATTATACATATTTTACATTGGAGTTAATATACATTAATATGATAAGGGAGGAAAGCAATACAACATGGGTTGTATTAAAAAGAAACAAGAGGACAGAAGCTGTAGGTATCATGTCTTTCAATCTATCTAAATGACAATTTATGATATAATGGTTTTGGTGGTACAATAAAATTAAGAAGAAAAATAGGTATTACAAATATATTCATACTTAGGCAATCGATACTTTTTTAGAGATGATTTAAAGGAAGGGAGCGTAGTGTTTGCTCGGGTGGGGTTGTTCCACACCTCCACACCAATGATATTGATGGAGGTCTGGGACTGAGAGGAGCGCATGGAAGGTAATCTTAGTAGCTCTGGGTGTCAAGTTATATCTCCGATTATTCCAGAACTGGAAATAATTAGTGTCAATCAAGTGATTGACAGATTTGTAAACAAATAGGGCATACCAATAGGTGTTAATATCGTCGAATTTTAACATTTTCAATTTAACAAATTGTTTGTTAATGCGATCAGATATTTTCAATAGGTCATTGTACACACAACTCTCTTCTGTGCAGTAATCAGGGGTTGTGTTTTTGTAGAGCCAGAGTTCCCCGTAGTGTATGACAGTGTAGCAAATGTTGGTAAACAAGATCATAATAGATTTCTTTCAAAGCTGCAAGAGTGAGTGACTGACGAGTGTGATACATGGTATCCACTGTTTATGGGTTTTACTGTGAATGGCTTGTATGTGGTTTCTCCAGCTTAGTTTCTCATCAACAATAACCCAAAGGAATTTAGCATTTTCTTCACATTTTGGGACTGTATTAACTAGGTACAGTTTTTCCTTCTGTGAAAGATTGTGTAATGTTTTTTTCGAGGTTTAAGGTCAGTTTATTTTGCATTACCCAGTTCCTGACTTTAGTCAATTCAGTGTTCATAGTTCTCATCAAGGAATGGAGGTCTGAGTTACTGGCATAGATATTGCTATCGTCTGAAAATAAGTTGTATTTTACGAGTGGGCTGGAGTGGACTATATTCTTTGTGTACAACAAAAACAGTACAGGACCGAGAAAGGAGCCTTGAGGGACGCCATACAAAATTGGTGAGGAATCATAATGATGATTATTTTAGCAGACATACTGCTTCCTGTAAGATAGATATGAGGTAAACCAATTGTGGGATAAGCCCCTAACGCCGTAATGTTCAACCTTTGACTGTAGGGTGGTATGGTCGAAAGTATCAAAGGCTTTAGAGAGGTCCAGGAATATTCTGACTGTGAACTGACTGTCATCAAAGGAGTTTTTTATGACATTAGTAAATGATAGCAGAGCACTCTCAGTTGATCTTCTAGTTCTAAATCCAAACTGAGAGTCTGAAAGGATGTTATTGACACGGCAAAAGGAATTTAGTTTACTACATGCTAGCTTCTCCAGTATCTTACTTAAGGCTGGGAGGACTGATATGGGGCGGTAAGTCAAGAAAAGATCTTTATCCCCAGATTTCTTATATGCTGGTTGAACTTTAGCAATTTTCAGTTTATCCGGAAAGACACCACTATTGAAGGAGGAGTTACAGATGTGTAAGGGAACAGGTAGTAATAAGTGGGCTCCTTTCTTAATGATGCTCATTGGTATATTGTCGTCGCCTGCTGCTGCATATTTGGACATTTTTATGATGGTCAATAATTCTTCTGCTGTGACAGGGGATAAGAACAGCTCATTTTGCTGTCTGTTTTGCAGGTAGGCTCTAAATTCCTCATGGTGATTAGGGACGCTCTCTGCAAGATTTTTGCCAATATTGAGTGTTCCTGTTCTGAAAAGAATTGATGATACTCTAGATTTTATCACTGTTGCCTGATGCTGATTGGAGTTTATTTGTATAATGGCTATGTCTGGCATCGGTAAGCATCGCCGAAAGTTATGGGTGTGGTATAGTGTGGGTGGCCTCTGTGTGGGCTGGCGACGATCGTACTGGGTGCGGTAAGGTTGATTTAATGTTTGTCGGTAGTCGTACGAGTGTATAGTGAATTCCCCCCCCCCCCGTCCCCCACGGTATCTCTAGTTAGAAATAAGGCAAACACATGTAACTTCATATCACGCCCTTCTTGAATAAATTTAGCTTTGAAAATATATCTTTCCACTCCCCTTTAATTAATATAATTACAGAAATGGATCCCTAGTAACAGATGGATGAGTACAAAGAAGTAAAGAATTATGTGAAGCACATTTAGTTAACTATAGTGCCGCAGACGACGAAATATAGTACATGGTTCAAGGTGGTTTGCATTTTACGATGAGTTTTAGTGTGTATAAGAATGACACCTGAATTGCTAACAGTAATATTGCTGAGGCTGTCTGGGAATCACTTTAATAATACATCCATAAGAACAATGAACACAGAAGGACTAAGTACTCCACCTTGAGGGGTGGCAAGTTGAATATCTTTGACTTCACATTTGTAACCCTGAAACAGTGCAGCAGTCTTTCTCTTGAACAACATAACATATTACGGTATGTTATCACTGATCAGTCAATTCACACCCCTCGCTTGGCCCTGATTCCTTTACAGATAAAGAAATAGATGTAGTTTATAGACAGGGAATTGGCTTAGAAAAAAGTCATGTTTTCATCATGACATGCACCTCGGATACTGAGACAAATTGCAAGCACTTATTAGTATTACAAGTTTTATTTACTCTATTAGTCTAGAATAGTAGATTGTTCTCGCAAGCAACATCCTCGTGTGAATAAAGAATCACTGCTATTAACTTCAAACCTCCGCTTGTTCAGACTACACTATAGCCAAAGTTTAACATGAACAATATGAATGTTATCTGCATAACATAGCAGGCGAGGAAAATGTGAGATAGAAACTTAAGCCTCAATTGATTGTTAATAGTTCATCATTCACGGATACCATTAATGAAGGAAGAGGGGCAACTGCCTCCACTTCCCTCCCTGCTGCTCCCCCTCCCACCCCACATTCTCTTTGCGTCCTTCACCTCGCTATACCGCCGTCCATTCGGCAAAACATGCGATCTAATAACAGTCTATATAATGCATTTCTTATTAAACCTATAAATATTCCACAAATCTTTACATTTATGTAATTGTTATAATATTTTTTTACTTTGATTCCATACTTTGTTTACTATTGAGAGATTCCTATAACCATATACGGCCCTGCCACACTGCACAAAACCTGACGAGCCCCTGTAAACGCACTAGTGAGGGGGGATTGTACATATGGTATAGCTATTTCTTTACATACAGTAGACATGTGTGAGTAGAATTAGGATCATTATAATACACATAATTGGGCAGATTGGGTGGGGCTTACCATTAGGTGTGTGACACTCCCGCAGCGACGTATTATCAATGTCCTCAGTCACAACTTTGTGGTAGAGGTCAAGGTATCGTTTTCTAGGGGATGAGATGTTCCAGCTCATCTCCTTCACCTCTTTATATTTCTACCTGGTATTAACTCTGGCCATTATGTACTTTATTTGGAAAGAAGCTTAAGGCACTTTATGATACTGTTTGTTTTTTCCAAGCTGCCTGTCCTTTCTGAAGGCGGGAGGTTCGATCTCCTCCAATCGTTCCAGTGTAAAGTGATCGCCTCCCAGGTGAGGGAGTCGATTTGGCTCTTTTTCCGTTTTTTAAGAGTATCATTAAGCGTTCTCTGTTACCTACCAGCGGCACACACACACACAAAACACACACACACACACACACACACACACACACACACACACACACACTACTATTTTGCTGTCACTCGGAATCGAGTATGGCGATCATCCAGCTATGTTACAATGATATGAGTTATTAAGGATGTCACCTAGGTTGGTGAGTTTTAAGGTGTTAAAGAGGTCGATACGGGACCGGCAGAGTCGTTCACAGATGTTGCACACGTGGATGGCTCCATCTAGTGAGGGAGGGGCGGCGGCAGCGTCTTTCCAGCGCTGGCGCTTCTCTGCCTCGGTCTGCAGTCGGGCTAATTCGAAAGTATTGACACCTCGTGTGGCGCTCCTCCAAGCGTTACGGTGTAGATTGATCGTCTCCCAGGTGAGGGGGTCGGTTTCGCACTTTCTCAGGTTTGTCTTAAGACTATCCATAGAACTTTTCAGTTGCCCACCAGTGTCATGTTTACTATTCGTTAGATGACTGGAAAGAAGCTGCTTTGGCAGTCTACTGTCGTCCATGCGGGTAACATGGCCAGTCCAACGTAGTTGTTCATGGATAATGGTAGCCTTTATGCTCCTACAGTTGGTGTCAGCGAGAATAGTGGCATTTGTTCTCTTGTCTTCCCAGTGAACTCGGAGGATGGAATGCAGACTACGTTGGTGAAAGTTTTCAAGTGCCTTGAGGTGCCTCCTCTATATAATCCATGTCTCACTGCCATATAGCAGGGTGGGGAGTACCACTGCTCGATATACGCGCAAGCTTGTAGTAGAATTTCAGCGCCCTATAGCTGAAGACACGGGTACAGAGTCTGCCAAAGGCTTGAGATGCACATCTGATCCGATGTTTAATCTTTTCATCCATGGACAGGTGGGAGCCGAGATGCTGAAAGTGGGTAACATTTGAGAGGTTAGTACCATTAAGCAGGATGGATGGTGGAGGTGTGGTTGAGCCAGGAGCAGGCTGAAAGAGAATCTGAGTCTTACGTACATTCACCTCAAGGCTGAAGCGTGCATACGTATCTGCATAGGTGTTGAGGATATCCTGTAGGTTGCGCTCAGTGTGAGCGACAAGGGTGAGGTCGTTTGCATACTGAAGTTCAGTAATGGAAGCTGCCGACACCTTTGTTTCTGCCGGGAGTCGTCTTATTTTGAAAGATACTTCATCCGGTATTCTGTGTCCACCCCGCTAGTTAAATTGGCAAAGAGAGTTGGCGCCAGTACGCATCCTTGTTTTACCCCCGTTTGGATGGGGAAGAACTGCTGTTCATGCTGTCGTGGAGTTGCCTCACAATGGCTATGAATTTTGATAGGCAGCCAAACTAGCTGAGGGTCTGCCAGAGGTCTTCCCTGTTGACCGAGTCGAAGTCCTTGGTTAGGTCGATGAAGGCCATGCACAGTGTCACGATTTTGTTCTCTGCACTTTTCCTGTATCTGACGTGCAGCAAAGATCATGTCAGTGATGCCATGTGATCGTCTAAAGTCACACTGAGATTCTGGGAGGAAGTTTTCCGCTTCCTGCTTTATACTCCTCTGCTAAGATTCCATCAGGCCCTGAGGCTTTTGTTATTTTTCATCAGTTTGATGGCAGTAGCTACCTCATCCAGGGATGGAGGATAGCTGAGATGGGTCAGCTCTGGATGCTGAAGGGACCTGCTGGGTAGTCAAAACATCCACATCGGTGTTTCGGTTAAGCAGCGAATGGTAGTGCTCTTTCTAGCGCTGATAAAGGCCTTCTTCGTTTTTAATTATGGAATGACCGTCGGATTATCGGAGGGGGGCTGTGCCATGAGTGATTGGCCTATAAAATGCTTTAGTGGAATTGAAAAATTCGCGCATCTTGTGTAGATCTGTAAGTTTTAGTGTTTCACATGATTAATTTTTAAATCAGTCGTTCTTTAGTTTGCGAAGTTCGCTCAGGGCCGCCTCTTTCTTTTTAAGGAATGTATCAGCTTTGGTCCTAGACAGAGGGTTGTTTTTCCAGTCAGTTAAAGCAGCACGTTTATCATTACACACACACACACACACACCTGGTCTTCCTCCCTAAATGCCACACAAAGTAAACACCTAGAAAAAGTGCAAAAGAGGGCATGCACTGACCATCACCACGATCTCATCTGCAAATTTGGTGAGAAGCTTCTGCACCATCCTCGACACCGGCTCCTACTACCACCTGAGATCCCTTGCCCGAGAATTGCTGTTCGACACCACAACCGC
The DNA here is from genome assembly GCF_018991925.1 of Homarus americanus. Taxonomy (NCBI): domain Eukaryota; kingdom Metazoa; phylum Arthropoda; class Malacostraca; order Decapoda; family Nephropidae; genus Homarus; species Homarus americanus. The sequence goes on along the minus strand of NW_024728745.1, from coordinate 267,915 downwards.
ATCCAGCCCATACGAGCACGAACTGATCTCTATAAGAACAACCCAGTCCCAACCATTGTAAAAATTATCAATAACTTGTAATCAACCAGTGTATTTACTCCCAGTCAATCTTACTTTTTGCACTGTCACTATGTTGAAATGCCCTGTAGTTTGAGCTTCTCCCCACCTAGTTATTATATATCATATTTATATCACTTATGTTACTTGTCTATTATTGAAAATCAAGAGACCCATTCCCCAATTATGTAACTGTATATTTTCAGCCTTCCGGCTGCCATGCTCTTTCAATAAACCGTTAATTATTATTATTATTATTATTATTATTATTATTATTATTATTATTATTATTATTATTATTATTATTATTATTTTTATTATTATTATTATTATTATTATTATTATTATCAGTATTATTATTATCACGTGTTACTGTTTGCGTACGGGAGTTGCGACGTTAATATTATCATGCCATTTCATCAACAACCATGAGAGCATGGAACTTGGGGGGGGGGGGGATGAGTGTGGGAGTGAGATGCCTTTTGTTGTAGTGTGAGTGAGGGAGTGTGGCGCTGACCCCGCAGGGAAGAACAGCCCCTCTGTGTCCTCTCCTCCTCCTCCTCCTCCTCCTCCTCCTCCTCCTCCTCTTGAGTCGTACCTCTTCCTGGTGGTGCTCCGACAGCTACGTCTTCTGCATTTTCACCACACATTGAGCTGTGTGATGCTCTTTCTCTTAAGTGATTTTTCCTTGTTTTTTTTTGTTTGTTTCCTTCTTAAGTCTGTTTACTGTCTCTATCTTTCTCGTTCTGTGTCATTGCAATCCTTCTTGTAATAGAAACTTCCCCTCTATTTATCTCTCTTTTTCGTTCTACTGTTAAACTTATCAATCTTTCTCACAGTTTCTCCCGCTTTCTTCCCCATTCTTTTTACATGGATAAGAAAGGTAGGACAGATCAAAATGGAACACACATTCTCTCTCTCTCTCTCTCTCGCTCTCTCTCTCTCTCTCTCTCTCCTGCCGTGGGTCATTTTGAATCTTATCACCACAAATCAGCTTCATCAAAGAATTCATGCTGAAGTCAGATCTGTGATTAGGGGCTTCAGGTGACCACCACATATGATCTCATTATTTTACCCCTTTGTGTGAACCTGTCCCGGATATTAAATTAATGTGTAGGGGTAAAAGATAACTGGTCAGGTGTTGATTTTAAGAAAAAATATTATGCCATGGTTCGTCTGGTGCAGATCCCGGATCACCTGAAGTGTTTCCCCCAGCTTATTTCAGCTGCTGGTTAGGTTAGGGCAGGTTAGCGTGAGGGTTCTAACCTTAAGCTGAAATCAGCTGTGGACTAATCTTCAAGTGATCCAATCGCACTATAGATTGCAGCAGTGTTCAACAAGTTATGCTTCGCCTGTTTACCACGAATCGTGGTCTGTGAAAACTAGTTCAGTGTTAAAATCACGCGTAGGATACCGGATTTCCTGTTGAAGTGATGATTTTGAAAAAGGGTTCTGTGCCACCAGCCTTCAGCTGGTCTTGTGCAACTCGTTATAAAGTACATCACTGTTCTGTCTTGTAAAAACAAAAACGACAGCCCACCTTTTATCACCTGGAAATTAGCTACCCTACCAATAACCTAACTTAACCTAACTCCAGGTAGCATTAGCGTGATCCAAAAACTCAAACACACATTACTTCACCATCAAGCCTCACTATGTAAACTAGTCCCAGATTGATCTCTGGCACAGAATGAAAGATTGCAGTGATGTATTAAAGAACATTACAGCCAAATTGTACTCTTGACGAGGTTTACGCTCCTTTGTGTCTGTCTTATGGTTACACAATTCACCAGAGACTAGAGCTTTGTTCTAGCGGGTCAGTAATGCAAACACTCATTAGTCTACCCAGCCACAGTCACGCCCGGTTGTCTGCTCGTCAAGAGGGTTTCTCCGGTTTGTTTTCGTTCGTAATTCCCTTTATCCGGTCTGCTGTGTGGACGCCATAATTACCTCTTTGTTTAATCCCTTCTCTAACCTTTCTGTATCACTAACAACGGGGAACCATTAAGGTTATGTCAGTCATGAGCGTGACACCTTCCTTGTCGCCTCTTTCTATGCAGTATACTGGATACCTCGTGTACTGAAATGTATAGAAACACACACACACACACACACTACTACTACTACTTCTTTGCTGTCACTCGGAATCGAGCATGACGATCATCCAGCTATGATATAATGATATGAGTTATTAAGGGTGTTACCTAGGTTGGTGAGTTTTGAGGTGACTAAAGAGGCCGATACGGGACTGGCAGGGTCGATCACAGAAGTTGCATATGTGGGGTCTACATCTGGTACGGGAGGGTCTTTCTGTCGTTGGCGCTTGTCTGCCTTGTTATGCAGTCGGGCTAACTCGAAAGTATTCACACCTTATTGTGTGGTGCTCCTCCAAGCATTACAGTGTGGAGTAATCGTCTCCCATGAGAGGGGGTCGATTTGGCACTTTTTCGGGTTTCTCTTAAGACTATCCTTCTACCTCCTCAGTTGCCCACCAGCATTATGTTTACTATTCGTTCTGTGACTGTAAAGTAGCTGCTTTGGCAGTCTACTGTCGTCCATGCATTTAACATGGCCAATCCAGCGTAGTTTTTCGTGGATAATGGTAGCCTCGATGCTCCTACAGTTGGTGTCAGCAAGAATACTGGCATTTGTTCTCTAGTCTTCCCAGCGAACTCGGTGGATGGAACGTAGACGAGATTGGTTAAAGTTTTCAAGTGCCTTGAGGTGCCATGTGACCCATGTCTCGCTGGCATATTGCAGGGTGGGGAGGACAACTGCTCGATATACGTGTAACTCTGTAGATAATTTCAGCTCCCAAAAGCTGAAGACACGTTTTCGGAATCATCCAATGGCTTGAG
>NW_024728745.1:220000-260000 GCF_018991925.1 Homarus americanus | reverse complement strand
TTCTGTGAAGAATACTCTTTGTGCATTTTCCAGGTGAACAGCCAGATGAACTACTGTTGGACATCGTTCGTGCATGGGAAAACTAAAAATTCTCCATAGGGTTTCATTGCTGCATATATAACGGCCCTGCTGAAACTGTGTCACCTTATCATGATTTCCACCCTTTTCCAATGCAAAGATCGCTTGGTCAGAGCCTTTGTTGACGTATCTGCAAACATACTTGATGGACTTGACTGAATTACAGAACTCCACATTGATGTGCACATTGAATGCTTTACTCAAAAGAGGATTGTAGGGAACCACCCATATAACATATAACAACATCCATCATCACTACATATACTGTAACATCATCCATCATTAGCCCAATAAAGCACGCGGACTTCTACATGCAATCAACACCTCAACCCGCCAGGATTCGAACCCACGGCCCACGAGCCTGTGACTGTGACCGGGGAACGCTAACCACTGGACCACCAGGATACTAAAAGCAGTCCTAGACTTTGTTATATTTCACACAAAGCCTGTTCAACGAGCTTATGGCGCCGTGAACCTCTAATGGAGACTACCCATATTATATATATATGTGTGTATGTATGTGAAGAAAATCTGTTTTGAGAAGTTCTAAAAATTGATTTTGAAAAGTAATATATTGAAATGTTTAGTCATTTTAAAAATGTGATGTAAGATTAATGAAGAGTTGAAAAATTAAATTTGTTTTGAAAAAATAAAGAAAATCCATCTTCTACATACATTCATTTGTGCATGACTAGTAATTAAGCCCTTTGTTTTTAGTTGAGTGAGTTTATTTTGAATAATTTTCTTTAACTTGATACCTCATTGATTTTTATTTTTATTTTGAGTTGATACACTGAGTGAATTGAAATTTTATTTAATTATTTTATTTACCATTATTGATGACTTTTTTTAGAGTGCTTTCATTATTGATTTTTTTTTTTTAATTTACCCATTATTTTAGTTCTCACGATTTTGTGTGATTCATATTAGACATTTTTATTATGTTTGTTTTCAGCAACTTCTTGTTTATTACCTTTAAGACTAAGGGCAGTTTAATATTATTTTAACCTTTACGAGAATTTATTTTCTTTGCACTTCGTGATATCTAGCAAATTACAGTTTGCTGTGCTAATATTGAGAAACGATTTGTGTTGTCAATTTGATCATGCTAATTAAGTTTGGATATTCTTAGCTAGGATTAGGAATGAAGATTCGCAAAATATATTGTCAACGTCTCACAAATTTTCATATAAGCGAGTATTGTAACAATGGCATGAGTGAGTATTTCTCACCAAGCGTGAGCCAATCGCAGTGACCTGTGAGGGTGAATGCCTTAGGGCTGAACCAATAAGAGAACCTGTGAGACATGACATCATGAAGAGGCGACGTGATTTGAACAAGACAGTCGGGTTTTGGAGAGAGTGAAGTGCAGGCGTGCGTGTGTCATCTACCAGCATGGCGGGATATAATTATACGAGTACCCATCAGGTTTTATCCGTTTCATGAAATTTATTGTAATTCATGTGACCCCTGTTTCACTAGCTAGGAAGATAGGTTTATTGTTTTGAAGTATAATTGTCAATCTCAATAGACTACATTCACGAAACAAAGAAACCATTAAGAAGTGTCATAACCCACTCCCCCCCTTGGTGTTGAGTAAAACATGTCATATATGCCTTGGGTGTTATCAGTGATACAGTGAACTCAGTAGTAATAACATACAGTAACTATTGGAGGTTACCCCTATTCCCAGTTATCAGCCTTTCTTTGCCTCTTCCCTCATATAAGGTTACCCTCTGGTGGGGGGAGTTTTTTAGTTTAACAAATTTATTGACAAAGCTTGGAGTACAGTTTGCCTATTCTGAGTAATTCAGTCAGGTCTTGACACTGAGGGTGGTATCACTTCTCACTGCCACGCAGGACAGAGGTTCATACACAAAGGAATAGATGATATTCATTAACAGTATATATAGGTCAGATTCATGTGGGTTGATGTCGCTGTTCACTGCCATGCCGGACAGAGATTCGTACACAAAGAAATACATCACATTCATTAACAGTATATATAGGTCAGAGTCATGTGGGTGATATCACTGTTCACTGCCATGCAGGACAGTGGTTCATCTACATTGGACGTCATATTCTAATTGGAGACTAATCAGTGTGGGCTAGCAAATGTGGGATAAACAGCAAGAATGTCCTCAAGCACCCCTGATTCAATGTAGTAATTACAAAGTTCATGATACAATAAGCCAGGTGGCCTGAAGTCTTTGACAGTGTCACATTCAATAATATAGTGTTCAAGTGTATGCTTTAAAGGTTTATCTCAAAGTTTACATGCTGAGTGTTCCGGTTTGGGTACAGTGTTACTAACTTGCCAGATGTATCTGTATCCTAGCCTAATTCTGGCCACAACTATATCACATTGTCTAGTTCTGTCCTTATGCTGGCCATACCGGTACCTCTTGTCACAAAATTTGTCATATTTACTAATGCTATAACTGCCAGGTCTCTCTGCATTTCTCAGTTTTTCTAGATCAGAATTCATGAATCTGACTTGAATTTTTTTAAGTACAGCATTGGACAGGCCAAGGTCACGGTCAACATTTTTTTTCTCACATGCCTCATTGACGAGTCTATCAGCACAGTCATGATACCTAATTCCAACATGGGACACAATCCACACAAATTCGATACGAGATTTGTTCTCAATGGCAGTTATCACATTTCTTTTAATATCACATACAACTTTAGACTTATAACCTGACGGGCAGTTCATTGATTTCAAAGCACTTTGAGGGTCACAGAATATCACCCACCTCCATTTTCTTTAAGATAGTCTGTAGCAAAGTAGAGTTCAGTTTGTTCAGTTTGTGTTGTGCTGGTCCAGTTGTTCAACCTTTGTTTGTTTGACACTATCACCTCTTCTTCTTTATATATTATAATTGCACAGCCTGTTATACCTGTGTTTGTCTGCACAGAACCATCAGTCTGTTAATAGTTTCTAGTGTGACACATCTCATCACATCGGTGTTTAACATTTGCTTACTACCAACAGGAGTGTAACTAATAAGAACTGATATATCCAGCCAAGGAGGAATGGCATTAATGGGTTCGTCTGGGGTGATTGGTACATTCTGTTTCAAGAGATCGGTAACACTTTTATGAAGCCACACCCCAAAGAGAGTCTTTTGTGGAAGGTTACCGAGATAGAAGATCAACTCTGTTTGAGCTGTAGTTTAGGGACCATTGTTCTTCAAAACTTTGACACAAAACATGGTATTAAGTAAAGCTATCTTGTTAAATAGGGAGAGCAGCCCGAGCTCTTTCCTCATATTTACAATTCTGGTTGATTTGGGGCATCCTAGAATGATGGGCATGGCTTCATTTTGCACTAACTGAAGGCTGTTGAGTTGTTTAGGTGGAATAGTCACAAGATAGAGAGCATGATAGTCAACTACAGAACGAATGAAGTGAAGATAGAAAGTACGAGCATAGGTGATGTTAATTCCATAGCCCGTGCCAACAAGGGTTTCTGGGGGGTTAATGCGCTGCATTAGTTTGGCACGAAGGTTGCCGACAAAGTTTGCATCATTCACACAAATTCCAAGATATTTATAAGAGCTACATAGTTCAAAGGGCATGCTGTTAATGTTATAGTCAAGAGACAGAGGGTAAGCATGACGAGGATTGAGGACCCTCGTCTTGTCAACAGATATTATGAGACCACATTCCACAGTCCTCTGGGCAAATACATCCAGCAATGCTTGGAGCCTGAGCTTGGTCTGTGTCATAATGCAGATATCATCAGCATAGCATATTACAGCCTTGTTTGGCTGAACCGGAATGTCAGCAATAAGCTTGTGCATCAGTATATTAAAGAGCATAGGATTTAACACTCCTCCCTGAGGAGTGCAAAGCTCAAATGTTCTCATTCTGGTACTTCTAACTCCCCTAAACAGAACACTGGCATTCCTGTTGGACAGATAACCCTTTTTCCATGTCAGAAGGTTACCTTGGATGCCAAAATTAGCTAGTCACTCAAATATATGTCTCTATCAGCTACATCAAAGGATGATTTAAGGTCTATGAAGGCTGTTTGTGTCTTATCTTTTGAGTGAACAAGATATTCTGCAAAGCATGTCTGTGTGCTGCCCCCAGGCACAAACCCATACAGATTAGGGGCCAGTTTATCTTTGACTTGAAGCATGAGACGGTTGAGAACAACTCTCTCAAGGACCTTACACATACAGGATGTTAGTGAAATGGGCCTGAAGTTTGGAAAGTTAGCTTTAGGGATTGGTACTATGTTTCCTTGAGTCCATGTCTTAGGCAGAATACCCTGTGTAAGGCACATTTAAAACAGGTCAAGCAGTGGATGGTTAGGGACCTCATTTAACAATCTCATGGTGTTATAAGTTATGCCATCCTCATCAGGGGAGGATGATTCACCTTTTATTAGTGCCGTTGTTAGTTCGTGGTGCGTTATAGGAAACTGGCCAGTAAGGTCTGGTGAGGAGCAGGCTATTTCTATATTGAAACCCCTATTAATGTGTGTGGTTTTAAGATATTGCTGTATGTCAGGAGGCAGGAGGTCTAATAGCATGTCAGCATATTCTGCAGGGCTGTGATAAAGTTGGAATGGGGTGGTAGGGTGTGTCATAGAAGGGAAGATCAGCTAAAACTAATGGCCCATCACTTTTTTGGTAGATTTTAGTGTATATAAACAGAAAATAATTTCAGTTTCAATATTTTGCAACCTTTTGCTAGGTAAATTTTAGCGTGAAATTTATCGAAAATCTAACGTACAGCTGCATTAGTGCATTACAATTAAATAGTGAACATTGCTTTTGACTTCATTCTTTAACAACCCAACTAACAATATTTTTTTCTGTTTCAGATTCTGATGCATTTATAAGTTGATAATATTTGCGATGGCTGCTTGTGTCAGGACGAGGAACCAAAAATCCAGCCATCTCAGTCACTATCTTGGGTCTGGGAGAAAGCCCCTGAAGTCGGAGTTGCCTACATTGAGAGATGCTTTGAAATACGGTGTTTTAATCAGGCAAATCAGTGAAAAGAAACCAAAGAACTTACACAAACAAAGACATTGCCAGTGATATGACCAAAGCTGTCTTGGCACAGTACACTCTGGCTAACGCTCAGTTCAAGCCTCCAGTCATAACAAGTCAGAAGAGGATTAGTGAGAGACTGCTAGCCAGTTGGGAAAAGGCAAGAGATATCTCTCTTGGGAGAGGAAAACTTGCAGTTAAGGACAGCTTTGCCAAGCAACTGGACCAGTTATTTGACATAATTACTTGCAAGTGCCCAATTGTTCTCTGTCCTGAGTTTGGATGCGATCGTGACTGTAAATCCGAGGCCCACATCTCCTGTATTTTCAAGCGTGAACTGAAGATTCCTGTGATCGAACTGGCATTGTGCACAGAGAGAAGACTGGCAGTATAGGGGCTCTCATGATTTCTAGCCAAGATATTCCGGAGTCCAAGAGACAGGAGGCTGCCAGCAGAGAGACAGAAGAGGGAGAAGAGTTGCCGAGGAAAAGAACTTGAGAAGGCCCAGGGTGAGGTAAAAAAGGCCGATGATTGGAGTCAAGCTGATTCAGAGTTTAATGACTTCCCCATGGCTGATCCGAGTGCTGACCAGGAGAATGGTGACTTTGTCCCTAACCCAGAAAATAATGATCCAAACCTTCCAGGCATAAGATTCGAAATAGGAAAGATATCCTGAGCATAGCTCTGGCCAGCATGCGACACCACACTGGTCTCAGAGAAACTGCAGAGATAGCAACAGCTGCCTGGATTGACGGTGGTTTGATAACACCTGATGATGTTCACCTGGTGATAGATCATAACAAAGTAAGGAGAGCTCAGGAGAAACTTGTCAGTAACCTAGAAGAGGAGTTTGATAAGGGGATAAGAGAAAATGGAATCAATTGTTTGTTCTTTGATGGGAGAAGGGATGACACTAAAGTGTTCATGAAAGTTGGAGATTCTGACAAGTTGTTCCCTGCCATGGTGAAGGAGGAACACTACTCCTGCTGCAGTGAACCAGGAGGGAAGTATTTGTGGCATTTCACTCCAGAGAAAGATGACATCAGGAAACCAGCTGAGATAGTGGCAGATAACATTGTGAACTGGCTCAGAGAGAGGAACGTAGACCAGACCCTGCAGGCCATTGGAGGGGACAGCACCAACACGAACACAGGGTGGCAAGGGGGTCATACAGTGGATAGAGCGGAAGATTGGGAGGAAGCTGGTCTGGATTGTTTGTGACCTCCACACCAACGAGTTGCCACTCAGACATCTGATCCAGGAGCTGGATGGCAAGACTCTTTCAAACAACAGATGGTCTGGTCCTCTTGGCAAGATGCTGGACTCTGCCACTGAGTTAGAAATAAATCCGAGCTTTGAAAAAATCACAGTTGGCCCTCCACTCGTTGAGCTTGCACATACTGTCATTGACGACCTGAGTACTGACCAGTACTATGGTTACATGATTTGCAGTGCCATCAAAACTGGGGTCATGCCTGATAGACTTGCTTACCTGCAGATAGGTCCAGTCTCACATTCTAGGTGGCTCACAACGGCTCTCAGGTTCTGCAGAATTTGGGTCGCTCATCATAAACTGAAAGGGAACCAGCTTCACAACCTGAGACTTATTGTCCAATTCATCGTGAGTGTCTACCTGCCAAATTGGTTCAACACCAAGGTCAAGTCATCGTTCTCCGAAGGTCCGAGGCATGTTCTCTTCCAGCTTGAGCTCCTGAGGAGTCAGCCAAGGAAGGTTGTTCAGATTGTGGAGCAGACTGTGAGGAGATCTTCCTGGTATGCTCATCCCGAGGCAGTTCTGCAGACAATGCTCTGCAGTAAGGATGAGGAGGAGAGAAGAGTGGCAGTCAAAAAGATCTTGGTTATGAGACTTATGAGAGGATCTGGGCATGACGAATCAGTTGGTGACGATTCCTTCAGGGTCAGGAAGACTCCTGAAGTCAATCTAGGTGCCAAGACCCTCACTGATCTCATAGATCTGGATAACATCCAGGCTGGCAGTGAGCCCCCTCTTACCTGCAGCCTCACCAATGTTCAAGTCAGAGCTTTCCTGGACAACCCCATGCATGTCCCTGCCTGGCCCTCGCACACCCAGAGTATAGAGCGTTGCGTACAGCAAGTGAGCGAGGCCAGCAGTCACGTGTACAGCCAGGAGAGGAGGGAAGGCTACATCCGAGCTCAGGTGGTCAGCAGGGAGGTGTTGAGTAGAAACAGAAGCAAGAAAGACATGTTCTCTATGGTGTGCAGCAAGACCGGGTCGTAGTAGTAAAACCGGTTTTTGTATTTGATGATTTTGTTTTCTAAAGGAATATTAAATTCAATAAATGTGTCAAGATCATTCGTTTCACTATTCTGGATCATTTTCATCCTAATAAATTAACCTGATACATTTACTTTACTTTAAATAAGCTATTTAGTGGTGTTGGTAAAAGGGTGGGAATACTGAATTTTCATAAGATTTCAAGTTAAAATTTACCTAGCAAAAAATGAAAACTTTTCAAATCTGAAGATATCACATGATTTTGCACATAGAACTACATCATTAATACCATGGGCCGATTGTTCAAACTCAAAAAAAAAAAATTCTCCTCCGTATGACACACCCTAATGGGGTGGGTAACTTGGAAATGGCTCTAATTTTGTTCCGCACTTCTGCTAGAGTGGTTGTTCTATTAATCCCCTGTAAGAATTGTTCCCAATATATGTTTCTCACCTGACCTTTGAGTTCACGAAATGTTCTGTTAGCTTTGAGGAATGCCAGAGGTTATCACTAGTTTCATTTTGCTTATAAGTGTTGGCAGTGTGTTCTACCTTCTCTCCTTCTTTGATGAGGATGGGGTCATGTGCCCACAGAGGTGGTTTAGTGCTGCCCCCGTTCCTCCTTGACGTAACCCAGGTGGTATAATATGTGGTAATGACATTTACAAGATTACAGCAAAAGTCATCCACTGACCCAGGTGTATATCCAGCATACCATCTGTGGATGTAGGCCTTGAAGTGCAGTTTAAGATTATCTGGAATGTTAATTCTGACCTTACGATGGGGTTCACACTTGACATCAGCAACAGTGTATTCAGTAAGTATTGCATAATGATCACTGACTGGGTGGTCTAAGATGACCTTAGCCTTGACATTACTGTATACTAGGTTATACCCAATCACATAATCAAGTCTGGCCCCCTACAGATGTGTCACTTTGTCTGTGTCATATGCAGTGATATTATGATTATTGATGTAATTCACGAACACCCTCCCATTAGAGTTACACTGGACATCACCGAGGACAGTGTGACGAGAGATAAAGTCACCCATATGCAGCATTGCATTGTTACCTCATGGCTTTGGTAACACGTCTGCCCCCAGCTCATTACACTAAACATAGATGTTATACAGCGAAAATTGACTGTTTGCTGTCTTTATTGTAAATTGTTGATAGTGAATACTTTCATCATTGTGAGTTTTGATCCACTTACTGACCAGACGATTCTTTACATAAGTGAGCAGGCCACTTCCTGCTCCAGTATTGTATGCTGTAAACCCAGCTATCCTGGGTGCAGCTTTCTTCTGGGTGCTGGACGTGTAAGGTTCTTGTAAACCATAAATGATAAAAACTTTAACAAACCATTGTAGGTCATTAATTCTGCGGTTAATACTCCGGATGTTCCATGAAATGAACCTAAGTGTTCGTGTTACTCGTTCCACGTTGAACTGTGTATAGAGAGTCGCGTGTTGGCTTCATAAATCAACCTGACCATTAAGTTAACTGTTTCAAATTCATCACCCCTGGAGTTCTTGATAATGCGTCTCACAGCCCTTATTCTAGTAGGATTTTTATACACAGGTTCCTTCATTAGTCCCGCGAGTTCCTCCTCCGAAAATATTGGAAGAAGTACAGGGTTATGGACAGTTTTCCGACCTGGGGTTATTAAAGAGACCACGCTGGCAGTCTGGAGCTCATTCTCCCCATTCATGCTTCCATCACTATCGGTCTCGGTCTGGCTACTCACCCTCAAGTTTGCATCATTATGAGAGGAGGCACCAGCTCCTTCAGAAGCTCCACTGACACTGCCATTGTTCACTGGTACACTTACTTGGCAGGCTTTAACCTGACCTGCATTGGCTAACGAAGGAGAGTCATTGTGGCTGTTGACTGCAGGTGGTGGAGGCGATCCCGCCGCGTTGGCATTACTGAGTGGGACCGCTATTGTGGGTGGAAGCGGCCTCCCAGGACAACCGGGGTGCCAGGCCATCACACCCTCCTCCCTGCACCTGAGACACTGCCTCCTGGGTGGGGAGGTGTGGCTGTTGATTTCAGGCGATGGAGGCGACCCCGCATTGTTGGCGGTGCCATCACTGAGTAAGACTGCTGTTGTGGGTGGAGGCGGCTTCCCAGGGCAACCATGGTGCCAGGCCGTCACACCCTCCTCCCTGCACCTGGGACACTGCCTCCTAGGTGGGGGGCTTGCTCTCTCCCCTCCGTAGAGGCAGCTTCCTTGGTGGGGCAGCTCCTCGTGCTTTGCATTCCTGCGCAGATGCCGGAGGTGGCTGTCTTGTGACAGTATTTTGCCACATGATTGACCCCGAAGCAGTTGTAGCACACCACAGGAGGAGGAGTCCACCGACTGATGTTACTAGGGGTACCATACTTGCTGAAGAAGCATTATTCCTCAGTAAGTGGTTCCTTCCCTTTCCAAACAATGATGCTCCTGCTCTGTGGACGCTCGGAAGTAACAGAGATGTAGGGAGCCGACCTTTCCACCAATGAAGTGTTGGATAGCATACGTCTCCTCTCGGCCTACATAGACGAAATGAGGGGCGCTACCTGGCATGACAACATTCAGCATAGTCTTGCAATATTCCTCATTCAGGGCTCTCAACCACTTAATCTTCATCAAATTGGTTGTGTTCTCAGGGAAGGCAAGGCGCACATAGTGAGCCCGGGGAGCAATGGGAGGTATGCATCTATAGGCTCTACTCTGCTTCCTTCCCTGAGTCCTCATTTTGCGTTTCTGCTGACTTGTCTTCAACTTCTGAAAGCCAGCTTCAGATTTTTTTTAAATTGCCCCCCGAGGGGGCTAGTTTATTGGGCACCCCCTTACATCCTGTGCACGGTGAAGCCCAGAAGCGTTTACAGCGCCCATCTGGGAAGCATGCTAAGTTCATGCTTGCCTTTATGACTCATGCATTAAGGGCGTAAAAGCAAGTTACATAAAGTGATAGAATAATGAGTGTGTGGGGGGAGAGTTCCCGGTACATTTCGTCTGATTATGGCAAAGCGTGGCAGGTCCCTAATAATGTCAAGTGCCAGGCCTGTCACTAGGAGGAGGGATATCTGGTCAGGGAGGGAAGAGGTGTTGGTAGCGGCTGGGGACCTGTAGGGGAGGTCATAGGGCAAGTGAGGATGTAGTGACGGAGGGTGTGAGAGTCGGGTTGGCCACAAAGTTTACAAGCAGTGCGGCCAGGCTCAGGGTTGCCAATGTACTCCCATAGGTACCTGTACCCTAGGCGCAGTCTCATGTACATAATCTGTTGAGATCGAGTTGGGGATTGATATTCTTTGTAGTGGCGGTTGTCGTCATCGGTTACAGAGTCATAGTGGTGTAGTGTGAGGCTACCCAGTTGTTTCAGGTGTGTCCAATTTTCGTCGAATGCTTCTCGTTGTGTGGCGTGTATGCGGGATTTGAGATGATTCAGGGAGAGGGCGAGGGTGGCTTCAGTATCTTCTTCTTGTGTCGCTTCTTTGGCAAGTCGATCAACAGTGTCACAGGCAGTTATTCCTATATGTGACGAGATCCAATTAAACTTGACACGGATGTGATCTGTTTGTTCTAGCCCGGCGACGGCGGCTAGGGTGTGTTGGGCGGCAGGGGAGGAGGGGGAAGGTGATTTGAGCCTCGCTAGCGCAGAAGTGCTGTCACTGATTATAAGGAGGTTCCGGCGTTCAGTGCGAGCATAGGTCGCCCCCCTCATGAATGCCCGCGAGGATGGCTATGCTTTCAGTGTCAGTGGAGGAGGCCCAGTCGTAGACCCTGATTTTCCTGCGGGCCTGGCACTCAGAAATCCACACAGCTGCCCCAGCGCTGCCCAGTGTGGTAACAGACCAACTGTCCTCCTCATCTCTTTCGTTTCCTTCGTCAGGAACATCAGCAGAGCGCCGCTAGGCGTCGATTCCTACCATGGTTAGATTTAAATGGAATCCAGGTCTTATACACTGGGGCAGAGAGGTGATATGTAGGCTAGCGGTGTCCGGGTAACAGGGGCGTGTGTGAATGGGCTGAGTTGTTTGAAGTGAGTCTTGAGTAACACTGATAGGAGATACACCCAATATTCATCAACTCACTGTTAAATTCCTGTTTCTACCAGCCCAGCATAACCACCGTAGTCACATGAGACACCACATGAAGTCATTAACACGTGTGGTAAGCGCCAACCATCAGCAGAGGGAGGTGAGGGAGGGAGAGTGAGGCTGGGAGCCACATGGCTGGGCCCGGGAGTAGGCTTCGCGGGCACCAGGGCACTCTGGATGCCAGAAGCTGTCACATTGATTACTACACTATACCCACAAATACCACTGACACTGATGTGAAGTCACTAAGTATAACACCCTGTTTCACAATGCGCAAAATACTGTATAAGTTAGTTTGGTTATCCTTAGTGTGTGGTGTGTGGCACACAGGTGGTGAACGGTGGCTGGGAGGCGCAACCCTCTTATGATGGGAGGTAAATTGACCTCTATAGTCCTATACGTAAGAGGGAGGTAAGTAGGCAGGCGGAAGCAGGCAGAACGCTGGCATGGCACCTCAGTGTCTGACCTGTGACCTCAACCTTAATGGCGGGGGCTGGGTGCCACCTTCACTGTATCACGTCACACTGTATTTTCCTCTATATAGTTTGGTTATGGTGCATAATTATACAATCCAAGTTCATAGGGTCGAGGTAGTGACCACAGGCAAACCCCCGCCTCCCCTCAACCATAAACAAGACTTTCTCTCGCTCTCTCAGTCCTCTCACCTCCCCCAGCTTATTTCACCTAACGATTAAACACCCTAATGGTAACCTAACCTAACCCTAACCCCCAGTTGATGATTAAACATCATAACTGTAAATTAGCCAACCCTAACCTAACTATCCAGGTAGGGTTAGGATGTTTACTCATCAGGTGAAATAAATTAGGGTTGTCTCATCTTCAAATGATCAAACGAAATTTACTGACCAGTCACACGCTATATTAACATTCTTTCCTATATAAATCTCCGAAAATCACCTTCTTATTTTTCATATAGTAATGCCACTTAATTCTAAACTATTAAAAGATGTCATCACACTACTCAGCAGTGCAGAATCATATGGAAAGTTCGTTTTTTTTTCTCTCGAGGAAGCAATCATGTCACAGCAGGTATGGCCGCCGCCCCTCAGATAACATCACAAACCTCGTGGGTGAACCTTGATCCCTGTAATAATTTCAGTAAAGTTCAGTGTAAAGGCCTGAGACTTAGGGATAGAAATCCCTTACCAGCCTAATCAGGATCTTAAAAAAGGAAAGTCAAGGACCATGGTTTTCTGAGGAATAACAAACAACCGTTTGAGATTGACATCTCTTTACTATAAAAATATAACACAAAACTCTGACACCACTCAACAAACATCAAATAGCAATTACGGGAGTCAAACAATTAATGCAGTAAACAGTTAATGGAATCAAACAATTAATGGAATCAGACAATTAAGGGAAGTCAACAATTAATGGAATCAAACAATTAATGGAATTAAACAATTAAGGGAAGACAACACTTAATGGAATCAAACAATTAATGGGAGTCAACAACTGTTAGAATCAAACAATAAAAGGGAGTCAGCAATTAATGGTATCAAACAACAATAGTATCAAACAATAATAGTATCAAACAATGAACAGATATTTCCTACGGCAGCGGCCCTGGGGAAGGTTCTGGGACGCAGTGATCCACTCTCAGGGGGGCAAGGTCCATTCAGCTCCTCACTCGAGCGACAGCGGCCGATGTCTTGATACAGCAGGAGAAACACCGGGCACAGACGGAGGAGATGAACTGACAGACGTGGCAGCCGAGGCAGTGATATGGGGGCCAGAGATTGACAGTCGATAGGTGAAGGTCTGGGGACACAGCCCAGAGTCCAGAGCCTTTGATGAGATCACAGCCAGAATTTGACGAACAGCGGGCGGGGAGGTAACGACTGCACTGACGGCTGGGTAGAATCTGAGGTGTCGCTGGTAGCAGCGACTTTCTCACCTCCGTCCAACTCCCCCCAAGTAGGGGTCGCGGCAGCAAATGTGCGAATGAGCAGAGAGAGAACTAAAAGGAGAAAGACTGTGGTGCTAAGAGACGGTGGTGTTGAAAGGCAGTTATGGTTTTAGATGGGTGGTGTGAGACAGTGGTGTTGTGAGACAGTGGTGTTGTGAAACAGTGGGGATGTGAGACAGTTTTGGTGAGAAACAGTGGTGGTTTGACGTAGTGGAGGTGTGAGACAGTGTTGGTGAGAGACAGTGATGGTGTGAGACATTGTTGGTGAGAGACAGAAGATGGTGTGAGACAGTGTTGGTGAAAGACAGTGATGGTGAGACTGTTGATAGAAACAGTGATGGTGTGAGACAGTGTTGGTGAGAGACAGTGATGGTGTGAAACTGTGTTGGTAAGACAGTGATGGTGTGAGACAGTGTCGGTGAGACAGTGATGGTGTGAGACAGTGATGGTATGAGACAGTGATGGTGTGAGACAATGATGGTGTGAGACAGTGATTGGTGTGGGGAGTGATGGTGTTGTGAGACAGTGTTGGTGAGAGTGATGGTGTGAGACAGTGTTGGTGTGAGACTGTTGGTAGGAGACAGTGATGGAGTGAGGCAATGATGGAGTGAGACAGTGTTGGTGAGACAGTGATGGTGTGAAGTTGGTGAGACAGTGATGGTGATCAGTGTTGGTGAGACAGTGATGTGAGACAGTGATGGTGAGGTGTGAGACAGTGTTGGTGAGACAGTGATGGTGTGAGACAGTGTTGGTGAGACAGTGATGGTGTGATGGTAAGACAGTGGGAAGAGAGTGTTGGTGAGACAGTGATGGTGTGAGACAGACAGACAGTGATGGTGTGAGAGAGTGTTGGTGAGACAGTGATGGTGTTGAGACAGTGATGGAGGAGACAGTGTTGGTGTGAGTTGGTAGGGAGACAGATGGTGTGAGACAGTGGTGAGACAGTGATGGTGAGACAGAGAGACAGTGATAGTGGTGGTGAGACAGTGATGGTGTTGGTGAGACAGTGATGATGTGAGACAGTGAGACAGTGTGGTGAGACAGTGAGACAGTGATGGTGTGAGACAGTGTTGGTGAGACAGTGATGGTGTGAGACAGTGTGAGACAGTGGTGTGTGAGACAGTGCGCGTGAGACTGTGTTGGTGAAACAGTGATGTGTGTGAGAGATTGTTGGTGAGACAGTGAGGTGTGGAACAGAGACAGTGATAGTGTGAGCAGTGATGGTGTGAGACAGTGATGGTGGAGGCAGTGTTGGTGAGACAGTGATGGTGTGAGACAGTGTTGGGAGACAGTGATGGTGTGAGACAGTGTTGTGTGGAGACAGTGTTGGTGAGACAGTGATGGTGTGAGAGATTGTTGGTGAGACAGTGTTGGTGTGTGAGTGTGGTGAGACAGATGGTGGAGACAGTGTTGGTGAAACAGTGATAGTGTGACAGTGATGGTGAGACAGTGATGTGAGACAGTGATGGTGTGAGACAGTGATGGTGTGAAACAGTGATGGTGTGAGACAGTGATGGTGAGAGTGATGTGTGTGAAACAGTGATGGTGTGATGGTGAGACAGTGATGGTGTGGACAGTGTTGGTGAGTTGGTGTGTGACATGAGACAGTGATGGTGTGTTGACAGTGTTGTGAGACAGAGATGGTGTGAGACAGTGTTGGTGAGACAGTGATGGTGTGTTGACAGTGTTGGTGAGACAGTGATGGTGTGAGAGTGTTGGTGAGACAGTGTGAGGTGTTGGTGTGGAGACAGTGTTGGTGTGTGATGTGTGGGATTGTTGGTGAGACAGTGTTGGTGTGAGACAGTTGGTGAGACAGTGATGGTGAGAGTGTTGGTGAAACAGTGGTGTGTGTGAGACAGTGATGGTGAGACAGTGATGGTGTGAGACAGTGATGGTGTGAGACAGTGATGGTGTGAAACAGTGATGGTGTGAGACAGTGATGGTGAGACAGTGATGGTGTGGACAGACAGGTTGGGAAACAGTGATGGTGTGAGACAGTGTGAGTGTGAGACAGTGAGACAGTGTGATGTGTGTTGACAGTGTTGGTGAGACAGTGATGGTGTGTTGACAGTGTTGGTGAGACAGTGATGGTGTGAGACAGTGTTGGTGAGACAGTGATGGTGTGAGACAGTGTTGGTGAGACAGTGATGGTGTGAGACAGTGTTGGTGAGACAGTGATGGTGTGTTGACAGTGTTGGTGAGACAGTGATGGTGTGAGACAGTGTTGGTGAGACAGTGATGGTGTGAGACACTAGGATCTCGTGGGGGAAGATGAGGAACTGATAGTAAGAGATGTCTTACAGCCGCACCTGCCTCTTTCTGCTGTTACTACTTATACTTTTACTACTGTTTGATTCTTCTGATGGTACCTTATGGCTGTGTAGTTCTGCCGCTAACTTCACTACTGTCTAGTTCTGCCGCTGCTACCTTACTGCTCTCTAGTTCTGCCGCTGCTACCTTACTGCTCTCTAGTTCTGCCGCTGCTACCTTACTGCTCTCTAGTTCTGCCGCTGCTACCTTACTGCTCTTAGTTCTGCCGCTAACTTCACTACTGTCTAGTTCTGCCGCTAACTTCACTACTGTCTAGTTCTGCTGCTAACTTTACTACTGTCTAGTTTTGCCGTTAACTTCACTACTGTCTAGTTCTGCTGCTAACCTTTACTGTTGTCTAGTTCTGCCTCTGCTAACTTCACTACTGTCTAGTTCTGTCGCTAACTTTACTACTGTCTAGTTCTGCTGCTAACTTTACTACTGTCTAGTTTTGCCGTTAACTTCACTACTGTCTAGTTCTGCCGCTAACTTTACTACTGTCTAGTTCTGCCGCTAACTTCACTACTGTCTAGTTCTGCTGCTAACCTTTACTGTTGTCTAGTTCTGCCTCTGCTAACTTCACTACTGTCTAGTTCTGCCGCTAACTTTACTACTGTCTAGTTTTTCCGTTAACTTCACTACTGTCTAGTTCTGCCGCTAACTTTACTACTGTCTAGTTCTGCTGCTAACTTTACTGCTGTCTAGTTCTGCTGCTAACTTTACTACTGTCTAGTTCTGCTGCTAGCTTTACTACTGTCTAGTTCTGCTGCTAACTTTACTACTGTCTAGTTCTGCTGCTAACTTTACTACTGTCTAGTTCTGCTGCTAACTTTACTACTGTCTAGTTCTGCTGCTAACTTTACTACTGTCTAGTTCTGCCGCTAACTTTACTACTGTCTAGTTCTGCTGCTAACTTTACTACTGTCTAGTTCTGCTGCTAACTTTACTACTGTCTAGTTCTGCTGCTAACTTTACTACTGTCTAGTTCTGCTGGGACCTGACTACTGCCTAGCGCTGTTGCTAACCATTACTGCTGCTCTAGTTCCTCTGCTGCTACCCATTGCTGTGAATTCCGCTGCTGCTACCTTACTGCTGTGTAGTTCTGCTAATAAGCATGTTACTGCTGCTACCTTACTGCTGTGTAGTTTCGCTGCTGCTACCTTACTGCTGAGTAGTTCCGCTGCTGCTACCTTACTGCTGTGTAGTTCCGCTGCTGCTACCTTACTGCTGTGTAGTTCTGCTACTGCTACGTTACTGCTGCTACCCTACTGCTGTGTAGTTCCACTGCTGCTACTTTACTGCTGTGTAGTTCCACTGCTGCTACCTTACTGCTGTGAAGTTCTGCTCTGTTACCTTACTGCTGTGTAGTTCCGCTGCTGTTACCTTACTGCTGTGTAGTTCCACTGCTGCTACCTTTACTGCTGTGTAGTTCTGCTGTTGTTACCTTACTGCTTTGTAGCTCACTCCCGTTGCTACCTTACTGCTGTGGTAGTTCCTCTGTTGCCACCCTACTGCTGTGAAGTTCCTTGCTGCTGCCTACTGCTTTGTATCACCGCTACTACCTTACTGCTGTGTAGTTCCTCTGCTGCTACCTTACTGCTGTGAAGTTCTGGCTCTGTTACCTTACTGCTGTGTAGTTTCACCTCGTTACCACCTTACTGCTGTGTAGTTCTGCTGCTGTTTACCTTTACTGCTTTGTAGTTTCCCCACTGCTGCTACCTTACTGCTGTGTAGTTCCTCTGTTGCCTACCCTACTGCTGTGAAGTTCTGCTCACTACTGCTTTGTAGTTTCACCGCTACTACCTTACCGCTGTGTAGTTCTGCTGCTGTTACCTTACTGCTTTGTAGTTTCACTGCTACCACCTTACCGCTGTGTAGTTCTTGCTGCTGTTACCTTACTGCTTTGTAGTTTCACTGCTACTACCTTACGCCGTAGCGTTCCTCTTGCCGCTACCTTACTGCTGTGCAGTTCCTCTGCTGCTACCTTACCCTGTGTAGTCCTTGCTGCTGCTACCTTACTGCTGTGTAGTTCCTCTGCTGCTACCTTTACTGCTGTGTAGTTCCTCTGCTGCCACCTTACTACCGTGTAGTTCCTCTGCTGCCATACCTTGCATTGCTGTGTGTTCCTTCTGTTGCTACCTTACTGCTGTGTAGTTCCTCTGCTGCTACCTTACTGCTGTGTAGTTCCTCTGCTGCTACCTTACTGCTGTGTAGTTCCTCTGCTGCTACCTTACTCCTGTGTAGTTCCTCTGCTGCTACCTTACTGCTGTGTATCCCTGCTGCTGTTACCTTACTGCTGTGTAGTTCCTCTGCTGCTACCTTACTGCTGTGTAGTTACTCTGCTGCTACCTTACTGCTGTGTAGTTCCTCTGCTGCTACCTTACTGCTGTGTAGTTCCTCTGCTGCTACCTTTACTGCTGTGTAGTTCCTCTGCTGCTACCTTTTACTGCTGTGTAGTTCCTCTGTTGCTACCTACTGTTGTGTAGTTCTTCTGCTGCTACCTTACTGCTGTGTAGTTCCTCTTGTTGCTACCTTACTGCTGTGTAGTTCCACTGCTGCTGCTACCTTACTGCTGTGAAGTTCTGCTCTGTTACCTTACTGCTGTGTAGTTCCACCGTTGTTACCTTACTGCTGTGTAGTTCCACTGCTGCTACCTTTACTGCTGTGAAGTTCTGTCGTTACCTTACTGCTGTGTAGTTCCTCTCAAGGTTGCTACCTTACTGCTGTGTAGTTCCTCTGCTGCTACTCCATTGCTGTGTAGTTCCAACTGCTGCTACCTTACTGCTGTGAAGTGTCTGCCTGTTACCTTACTGCTGTGTAGTTCCTTTAAGCTGCTACCTTACTGCTGTGTAGTTCCACTGCTTCTACCTTACTGCTGTGTAGTTCCGCTGCTGCTACCTTACTGCTGTGTAGTTTCGCTGCTGCTACCTTACTGCTGTGAAGTTCTGCTTTGTTACCTTACTGCTGTGTAGTTCCGCTGCTGCTACGTTACTGCTGTGTAGTTCCACTGCTGCTACCTTACTGCTGTGAAGTTCTGCTCCGTTACCTTACTGCTGTGAAGTTCTGCTCCGTTACCTTACTGCTGTGTAGTTCTGCTACTGCTACGTTACTGCTGTGTAGTTCCGCTCTGTTACCTTTTTACTGCTGTGTAGTTTCACTCCTTCGTTGCTACCTTACTGCTGTGAAGTCCTGCTGCTAAGTACTAGCATTGCTGTGTAGTTCCACTGTTGCCACCTTACTGCTGTGAAGTTCTGGCTCTGTTACTCCACTGCTGTGTAGTTCCACTGTTGCCACCTTTACTGCTGTGAAGTGTCTTGGCTCTGTTACTCCATTGCTGTGTAGTTTCACTGTTGCCACCTTTACTGTTGTGTAGTTCCTCTTGCTACCACTCATTGCTGTGAAGTCTCTGCTGCTGCTACTCCACTGCTGTGTAGTTCCGCTGCTGCTACCTTACTGCTGTGTAGTTTCGCTGCTGCTACCTTACTGCTGTGAAGTTCTGCTTTGTTACCTTACTGCTGTGTAGTTCCGCTGCTGCTACGTTACTGCTGTGTAGTTCCACTGCTGCTACCTTACTGCTGTGAAGTTCTGCTCCGTTACCTTACTGCTGTGAAGTTCTGCTCCGTTACCTTACTGCTGTGTAGTTCTGCTACTGCTACGTTACTGCTGTGTAGTTCCCTGCTGCTGTTACCTTACTGCTGTGTAGTTTCTGCTGCTACCTTACTGCTGTGTAGTTCGCTGCTGCTACCTTACTGCTGTGTAGTTCCTGCTGCTGCCACCTTTACTGCTGTGTAGTACTCTGCGCTGCTACCTTACTGCTGTGTAGTCCGCTGCTGCTACCTTTTGTACTGCTCTGTGTAGTTCCTGCTGCTGCTACCCTTTTACTCGTTGTGCCCTGCTTGCTTTACCTTACTGCTGTGTAGTCACTGCTGCTGCCTGCTTTGTGCTGTTAGTTCTGTTAGCCAAGCACTTTACTGCTGTGTAGTTCTGCCTACAATTACTGCTGTGGTTCTCTGCTGTTACCTTACTGCTGTGTAGTTTCCTGCTGCTACCTTACCCTGTGTAGTTCTGCTCTGTTACCTTACTGCTGTGTAGTTCCTTTCTGTTGCTACCTTCCATTGTGTAGTTCTCTGTGTACCACTGCTGTGTAGTTCCTGCCACCTTACTGCTTAGTTCCTCTGCCTTACTGTGTATTTCTTGTTGCTACCTTTACTGTGTATTCCTGTTGCTAAAGTGCATTGTTACTGCTGTGTAGTTCCTCTGCTGCTACCTTAGTTCTGCTGCTGTTACCTTACTGCTGTGTAGTTCTCTGCTGCTACTGCTACTGCTGTGTAGTTCCTCTGCTGCTACCTTACTGCTTTGTAGTTTCACTGCTGCTACCTTACTGCTGTGTAGTTCCTCTGCTGCTACCTTACATAAGAACATAAGAATGGAGGAAACTGCAGCGGGCCTATTGGCCCATACTGGGCAGTCCCGTTTACACCCAACCCCTATTGCTCATATAAGCATCCAACCTATGGTTGAAGCTATTCAGCGTATTCGAGTTAATGATGATATTTGGTAACTTGTTCCATTCATCCACTACTCTGTTTCCAAACCAGTGTTTACCTATTTCACGCCTAAATCTAAATTTGTCCAATTTAAAACCATTGTTACGAGTTCGCTCCTGGTTGGATAGTTTGAGTACCTTTGTAATGTCCCCTTTGTTTAGCCCTGCCTTCCACTTATACACCTCTATCAGGTTGCCCCTCGCTTTACGTCACTTGAGGGAGTGCAAATTAAGATGCTTTAACCTGTCTCTATACTCAAGGTTCCTAATGCCCGGGATTAGTCTTGTCATTCTCCTCTGTCTAGTTCCGCTGCTGCTACCTTACTTCTTTCTAGTTCCGTTGCTGCTACCTTACTGCTGTCTAGTTCCGCTGCTGCTGTCTTCTGCTACTTCGTCCTGCTGCTGCTGCCTTACTGCTGTCTAGTTATGCTGCTGCCTTACTATCGTCTAGTGCTGCTGCACTAGTTAAAATAAAATAAAATTTAAATTTTTACCATCAACGTTTTCTGACTCTTTCTCTCTCTCTGTCGCATACATTTATCTATTTTTTTTACTACCTATGAATTTCATTGATAAATATCACAAAGAAATCGTTCCATTTCACTACACCTCTGTAAACTTTTAGCTTAAGTAGACAAGAGAGTATATTATTTTCAATCGTCACTGTATCAATGATATGACCACATCAACTTTATGATCAATAAATAACATTTACCACAGGAAACATAATAAATCAATCTAGCAGCAGTTCTTGCTTGCTTGGTGATCTTCCTCGTGAGATGACTTGATTGAAGGGCGTCGTTTGATAATTCACCGGACACACCAGTATCATCATCGTCATCATCTTCCCCTTGAATTTATTTATTCCGGGTATATTGGATAAGCTGTCACGTATTTGTTGTCCGCTTCTCCCTCACTATCACTTATTATGTGGATATTCTACGCACGGGTCCGTGATCAAGTGGTCCGGGTCGTGTAGTGTGCCCGTGAAGGGTTATTGTCCGGGAAGGGAGGTCGTGAGGATGGTAATAGAGACGCGGAAGGCGGAGTCTTGTCCAACCCGACAAAAACGCCATCAGGGGGACGTCCCGTTTAGCGTGTGGTGCCAGTGTGTTTGAATCAGTAAAGTATTTCGATCACTTCGAGTCTCCTGTTCACTTCTGTCGGGCTGGAAAATGGTATTTAGCTCTAAATTAAGAGGTAAAGGGTGAAATAATTAGATGCTCTTGGCCTCAGAACCTGAGAGTGAGTTGTGAATGGGAGAAGGCAAGTAGCGGCGGCGAGCCTCCGCTGGTCACGACTGAGCCGGGGTAGAATATTTGTTTTATCTCCCGTACCGCTGTCCAGACGATTTTATCGCCGTCAGACGTGGTATCATATATTGGATTATCTTTTTTTCGTGTCCAGCACCAGTAGAAATTGTTCACATGTAGCCAGGTAATCAAGAGTGACCACCAATAATAAGCAGTTTAGAGCAGCACTCAGCTGGCGGACACGGAGAACCACCACAACTCTCCTGTTACCAAGGTCGTATGTCTACGGCTGCCTTGTATTATAGTCGACTCACTAGGTGGACGGTTTAGCACTTTCTTGCGTGGCAGGAGCGGCTGACCATTGGAGGGACTCACGTAACACCAGCATGAAGGTGAGGTGAGGGAGAGGAGGGAGGAGGTTACTTTTTGCTATTTCCATGTTAAGTGTGGAGAGAAATTTTCGTTCCTGTCTTCTTTCTGTTTATTACTCACACAGGGAAAAGGGAAACAATGGAGCACCTTAGCTTTCGTCTTTATTCAAGACATCTTCAGAGGCAACTGAATTACATGGACCGAGAAAGGCTTAAGTACACAGGGTGACCTTAGTAAACATGAGGTCAGGTCATAAACATGACATCCTCTAATCCGCACACCAACACCACCACACAAGCAAAGGAGCTTAAGAGAAAGGGTGACGTGACTAGTCAAGTTAAGTCAGGTCAAAAATATGGGACCGACTAATCATGTCTGACATCTTGAATGTTGCCACACCTGATAGTAGTCTGCTTTTCATGATCTCCCATGAAGTAGATTTGGAGGAACTTTGCCTGCTCATCTTCCAGTGGCAAGAGGGATTCTGCTTTGTGATAAACTTGACCCTGGACTTTGAATGTGGGCAGGTATCCGTGCACACGAACTACACTGGTAGCTCCAAAGGATGTCATCTGGAAGCATGAATTGTACTTCCGTATATTTTCCAAGAAGTGTTTTGACTCTGGTGTTGTTCCCAGCATGAGAGTCTTCAATGGTTGTGGTGGTTTTTCCAAATTTGGCAGTCGTACTTTCCCATGAGAGCAGCACAGTCCAGCAGATTCTCCTTTGTACTTCTTTGCACCGCAGTATTCACATTTCTTATCCATGTTGCCAATGACAACAGAGGGATACTTTTCATATTCTATATATAACATCATCCATCATCACCACAACATATAACACCACCCATCATCACTAAATATAACATCATCCATCATCACTACATATAACACCACCCATCATCACTACATATAACAACATCCATCATCACTACACATAACATCATCCATCATCACTACATAAAATACCATCCATCATCACTACAGATCGGTAAAGTAGTTTCCGAGATTCTCATGCGGACACGCACACACACAAACACACAGACATACTTCATTGATTATTTATATATATATATATATATTGCAAGTAAATCACTGTAGGTGCGCGTGATCTAGGTATATGCTGATAACCACAAGGAAAGAAGAAAACACGAAGTTCCCAAGCGCTTTCGTGTAATTCACATCTTCAGGGGTGAGTACAGACTAGGGAAAGAAATACAAATCAAGGTGTATATATACAGAGAAGGGTGAGACCAGGTCCACAATGGTCAGGTATTAGGTAATGACCCTACTAATCTTTAAATAGCACACCTGACCTGACCACCATATACTTATATATATATATATATATATATATATATATATATATATATATATATATATATATATATATATATATATATATATATATATATATATATATCATCAGCTATCAGATCACTGCAGAATGAATGCTATACCTTTACACTTCCAATATTATTTGTATTATATGTCCTGCATCTTGCCCCTCGTACTCAGCGCCTCCTGTCTTCATGACGTCATCTCACCACCTGACAAATTGAATTTAGCTCTGGACAGTAGCTAGTTTACTGTGCACCCCATATCATCCTGTGAGTGGTAGCGCAAACAGGATAACAGAGTAGAAGCCACAAAGGGTGTTTATCAGGCCCCAGTGATCATGATATTATGGCAATGGCATTGAATGTTCCAGAATATTTCTAGTACATTGTTTGCTAAGGTAGGCACATAGAATTTTCCTTAGGTACCAGATGCGAAGTGTGGATACAGCTTAAGTATATTAGCTATCTTGCCCTTATCTCATTATATTTGAAAGTGACTGTCTGTCTGTCTGTGTTTATCCGCACCTCACTCCTCTCCCAGACATACGATCTCGAAATATTTGGTAACAGATGAACCTTAACTGGGTTTCATTTTAAAACTTTGTGTTTTGGGGTGTTGGGGCATTTTCTCTCATCTCCAAGAATCTGCTGTTATTGGCGTCTCCTAGAACACCGGGAGCATTTAATAGCGTCTCCAAGAACATCACGAGCGGTTAATACGTAAGAATAGAGGAAACTGCAGCGGGTCTATTGGCCCATATTGAGCAGTTCCGTTTACACCCAACCCTTATCGCTCATATATCCATCCAACCTATGTTTGAAGCTATCCAGTATATTTGAGTTAATGATGATGTTTGGTAACTTGTTCCACTCATCCAATACTCTATTTCCAAACCAATGTTTACCTATTTCGCGCCTAAATCTAAATTTGTCTAATTTAAAACCATTGTTAAGGGTTCGCTACTGGTTGGATACTTTGAGTACCTTTGTAATGTCCCCTTTGTTTAGCCCTGACTTCCATTTATACACCTGGATAATGTCGCCCCTCACTCTACGTCTCTCGAGGGAGTGCAAATTAAGATGCTTTAACCTATCTCCGTACTCAAGGTTCCTAATGCCCGGGATTAGTCTTGTCAGTCTCCTCTGAATTCTTTCCAAGGATTCTATATCCATTCTGTAATATGGTGACCAGAATTGAGCTGCATAATCCAAGTGAGGTCTCACAAGCGCAAGATATAGTTTTAAGATGAAATCGCTAGTCATGTAACTAACACTCCTTTGTATGAACCCAAGTACTTTATTAGCTTTGTTTCGAGCAAGTACACATTGTTTACTTGGCTCAAGATTCCTACTTATACTCCTAAATCTCTCTCGCAGTCGGATTTCTCAATAACATCGTTGTTCATCTGGTATCTGGTTTCCCTGTTTACATCTCCTATACTGAGTACATTACATTTGTCCACATTGAATTTCATCTGCCATTTTTCAGACCATTCGAAAAATTTGTTTAGATCTTCCTGTAGTTTTGCGGAGTTCTCGTCAGATTTAATTACACGTTCTTTTTTAGTGTCATCAGCAAATTTACTTATGTTGCTGACTACTCCTATATGTATGTCGTTTATGTATAAAATAAATAATAATGGTCCAAGTACTGAGCCTTGTGGAACTCCACTAGTGACGTTGCTCCAATGGAATTTAGTGCCATTAATGCTCACTCGCTGTTTTCTGTCCTGTAACCACGCCCTAATCACCTATAATGCCATGAGCCTCCACTTTTCTTATTAGTCTTTCGTTGGGGACTCTGTCAAAGGCTTTGCTAAAGTCTGATATACAACATCATAATTGTGCCCCTCATCCACTTATTCGAAAACTGATGAAAAGAATGTTAATAGATTAGTTAGACATGAACGCCCGCTTGTGAAGCCATTTTGGGAATCATTGATCAACTTGTGCTTCTCCTGGTGATTTCGAATAGAGTTTGAAATGATTGCTTCCAGTAATTTGCCTACAATTGATGTTAAACTGATTGGACGATAATTAGAGGATAGTGATCTATCTCCCTTCTTGAAAATCGGTATTACATTCGCTATCATACATGATTTTGGTACTACACCCGTTTTTAAGAACAGGTTAAACAAATTTGTTAAGAGCATACTAAACTCTTCCCTATATTCCTTTAATACTCTGGCAAATATTTCATCGGGACCTGGTGACTTATTAGGCTTAAGTATGTCTATATGCTTACTATCGTCGAGATAGTCACTACTATCTCACTTAATTTATTTTCTTCACTATCTCTGTATAGAGTCAGAGCTTCGGGTATCATGTTTAAATTTTCGGTGGTGAAAACTGTTGAAAAGTATTTATTCACATTATTGCTCATTTCTCCGTCGTTATCAGTTAGCTCGCCGGTATCTGACTGTATTGGTCCAATCTTTTCTCGTGTTTTAGTTTGATACATTTGATAGAATCCCTTGGGGTTTGACTTCGCCTCCCTTGCTATCTTCAGCTCATTATTCCTCTTGGCTTTTCTTATCTCGGTCTTAACCCTACCGGCCAATACCTTATAGTAATCTCGGAGGTAAACTTCACCACGATTTATTCTCCTACCTATAGCCTTCCTTTGTCAAATAATGTTATTTAAATAAATATTTATCCATTTAAGGTCATTGTTGTTTGATCTTAGTTTTTTGTATGGTATGTTCTGCCTTTGTGCATTAAGTAACTCATTATTTAAATTGTCGTGGAACTCGGCAACCTCAGATCTCGTTATCAGGTCAATCTCAACCATTTTTTTTTTTTTTGGGGGGGGGGGCACCTCCCTTGTCCTGTGCAAGGTGAAGCAAAGAAGCGCCTACAGTGCCCAACTGGGAAGCATGCTAAGTTTACGCTTGCCCTTATGTCTCATGAGTTAAGGGCGTAGAAGCATGAAGGGTCATAGTTTCTTTTTTGTCAAAGGCGTATAAGCCTGAAGTCATAGGTTTTTGTCAGCAAGTTCTTGGAAGCTCCAACAACTTTCCCTGAATACGAATTCGCAACTTTTCGATTTATAACAGGTACCTACTTTACTGCTAGGTGAACAGGGACCAAGGGGGGTAGGAAGTGTGTCAGAACAACTTTCCAAAGGCCCGGGAATCGAACCCGTGACATCTCGCTTGCGAGGTAAGAGCGGTACAGCTCTACCACCAGTGCCCCCTTCTGTGGGTACATTCAGTGAGGTCACCTCATGTGAGGTCATGTAGTTCACCCCCAAGCGTGATACCCCCCTCTCTCAACTGCCTCTTCAAACTATCAAAGTTTGCCCTTCTGAAATCTGGGACTTTAGTGGAATTTTCCTTATGGCTCATCTGAAATTCTAACTGGAATCTAATTTCTTTGTGATCACTGTTTGCAAGTTCCTTCCCTACCTCGACATTCCTAATGAGATTTTCTCTGTCTGACAGAACTAAATCGAGTATATTATTACCCCGGGTGGGTTCGGTTGACTTAGGAAACAGTCCTGGATCGTTTCAAGAAAATCCTCTGATACTGAGTTACCCATAAGGTCAGTCCAATCTATTTGGCTAAAGTTAAAGTCGCCTATGATACAGACTTTGGTATGTCTGGAAGCCCTGTGCATTTCGTCCTAAATAAGTAGCTCATTAAGTCTATCAAGATTAGGAGGTCGATATATTACTCCTGTGATTAATTTTTCCGCTCACTTTTGATTTCCTTATTCATTTTACACTTCATATTATCCCTGACATAGATTTCTACTCCACCTCCTTTCCTAATCTGCCTATCGGTATGGAATAATTTGTAACCTGCAATTTGGTATTCGACAGGTAACTCACGTGAGTCTAGGTTTATCCATGTTTCGGTGAATGCTATTATATCGATTTTTTTGGTACATACCAAAGCCCTAATATCATCCATTTTGTTTCTCATACTTCTACTATTTGCATAGTAGACATTTAAGTTAGTCGTGATCTGAGTCCTCTCTTTGTCTCGTTTAGGTTTTAACTCCCTGGCCTAATTTAGTTTTGTCATAATTCCTAGCACTATTTCCCTGTAACCTTTCACTTTGTTTTCTCACTCCCACTGCAGTCTCCTCCACCCCTGTGCTCATATGTTCCCCGAGCAGTTTAAAGACTTCTACATCTTTTGAACTGCCCTCTCGAGAGACCCAGCCAGGGTTGCCACCCCATCCCTAGACAGATGCACCCCATCCCTAGCATAAAGGTCCCTTCTGCAATAGAAGTTGCCCCAGTTGTCAATGAATGGGACTGATATTGACTTGCAATATCTGTCAAGACGGCCGTTGACACCAACTGCCGTTGACAACCATTCATTGCCAACTTTCCTTCTTGGCAGGACACCACATATGATAGGGATCCCTCCTTTAGACCTAATACGTTCTATAGCGTCTTGAACTTATCAAGAAGCTCCTCACTCCTACACCAGCCAATATTATTGCCTCCTGCACTAAGGCAGATAATGGGTTTGCTCCCATTACCAGACAAGATATTGTCCATCCTGTCAACTATATCCCTCACCTCAGCTCCTGGCAAACACACCCTCATCCTATTTTTATCTTTACCACAAAAAGCTCTGTCCAGGTACCGTACCTGGGAGTCGCCAACAATCAAGATTTTCGTACCTTCCTTGTCAGCCTTGTCCCTGATTATACATACGTCTAATTCATATATCAAGGGACTGAAAGAGTTGGTACACTTAGCTGTTGTTGTCGTTGTTGTCGTATCGTTGGTGTGTTTTTTCACCACCAGTTTGGTCGTCCCTCTCCTCACAACCTTCCATTCGCCTGAGTTTTCGTCAGACACCGGCCCTCTCTAATTCGGCCCTCAGAAGGGCACAGCCCTGTTCACAAGTAGCACTAGCCATTAGTGACAATTGATCCCCAGGAGCTAAGCCGCTGTGACCTTTCCTCTAGTGAGGTCAGAAGACAACTGACAAATGCCAGTATTCTCGCTGACACCAATTGTAGGAGCATCGAGGCTACCATTATCCATGAACAACTATGTTGGACTGGCCATGTTACCTGTATGGACGACAGTAGACTGCCAAAGCAGCTGCTTTACAGTCACCCAACGAATAGTAAATGTAACTGTGGCGGGTAACTGAACAGGTATAAGGATAGTCTTAAGACAAACCAGATAAAGTGCCGAATCGACCCTCTCACCTGGGACACGATTACTCCACACCGCAACGCTTGAAGGAGCACCACACTAGAAGGTGTCAATACTTTCGAGTTAGCCCGACTGCAAACCGAGGCAGACAAGCACCAACGCCGGAAAGACGCTTCTGCCGCCACTCTCGCACTAGATGGAGCCATCCACATGTGCAACATCGGTGAACGACCCTGCCGGTGCCGTATCGGCCTCTTTAGTAGTAGTAATAGTAGTACAGTAGATCATGTAGATCCACAATGGAAACGTCAACAAGATAAATCTTGATAAAACCACACAGGAAAAGGGAAACAGTGGAACACCTTAGCATTCGTCTTTATTCAAGACATCTTCAGAGGCAACTGAATTACAAAGACTGACAGAGAGCTTATGTACAAAGGGTGACCTTACTAAACATGAGGTCAGGTAAAAAAACATGACATCCACTAATCCTTACATGCTTTGAAAGCATGAAAGGTAGATGTATGATAGATGATTAGTTAGTGGGTCTCATATTTTTTGCCTGACGTGACATGACTAGTTATGTTGCTCGTTCTTATAATCTCTTCTTATGTTTGCTGTGTGGTTGGTGTGTGGATTAGTGGATGTCATGTTTTTTGACCTGACCTCATGGTTAGGACATCACATAGTCCAAAGTTAATAAAAAAATGAACAGGACCACCACTTAACTGTGTATCAAGCTACACGACCCATCCTAACCTAACCTAACCTTATTCAACCATAAGGTTAGGTTAGTTTAGGTTGTCTGTTTGAAAGTTATTTAGTAAAATTACCAATATGCATGCCGGTCATTTTGAAAAAAAAATAATAATGACAAATTATCACGAAGTTTATACAAAATAGGCCTAGAATTGTGAATCGTAAGTTTTGCTGAAGCTTAACTGATTGTTTTCTTTCTCTGTGCTGTGGTATTGAATGTTAATTGTGTAACGATGGAATTTGAGCTAGAAACATTTGCTGGTGATCCTAATGTACAATAGAGTACCTGAGACCGGTGCATTTGAGGAAAGAGGATTGGATTAAATCGACTCGTGAGTTTGGGGCCCGAATTAAACATCACTGGAGAAAGTCTGAAGTGAAAAAAGCTGTTTTACATCATATTATAAACATAGAGGTACTTGACGAGTTCTCTTTACCATTGTGTGAGTTAGGGGATGATTCTAAGAATCATGCTGTTAGGATAATGGAACTGGAGTTAGAGAGGGAAAAGTTGAAAGCCCAGAGGGAAGCAGAGAGGGTAAAGTTGGAAGTAGAGAAGGAAAAGTTGGAAGCGGATAGAGAAAAAAGCTAGTTGCTTGTGAAGGAAAAGTAAAGGGAAGCGAAATCAGACGAACAAAAATTGCAGCTTGAATTAGAAGAAAAGAAAGCCCAGCATAGAGCAGGAAGACATTCGAATAATGAAATTATGACCCCATTGTTTGATGTGTCTAAATAGTCAAGGTTAGTTCCTAGGTTTGATGCAGGTGGTCCTGAAGGATTTTTCTTACAATTTGAAAAGATTGCTGAGTTGTTGGAGTGGCCTAAAGAGTATTGGCCTGTATTACTACAGTCAGTGTTGAGTGGAAAATCTGGTGTGCTCCGGAGTCAGTTACTGAGTATAGGCTGTGAAGTCAACATCTGGTCTCCTGTCTCCTAACCCATAAGTATCGAGTGTTAGTGTACTCTTACTGCTCCAGAGTTATTTTTTATATGGTGATGTTTAGGATGTAGTAGTATTTTTTATATGGTGATGTTTAGGATGTAGTAGTATTTTTTATATGGTGATGTTTAGGATGTAATAGTAATTTTTATATGGTGAGGTTTAGGATGTAGTGATTATATATTATAGTGTGATGGTTAGGATTTAATGTTCATTTATTATTACTTGAATTTTCTGATTTCTTTTGTTATATATATCTTGTATAAAATTCCGTCATCAGTTTTAGTTACGTTTGTAAATAAATAGTAAGATTGAACCTTTCAGGGAATTTTCCTTATTAAACGGGTTGTAGAATTTGTTATGGGAGGGGCGGGTTAAAAACTCGCTTTGTATTGTAACATAACATACACACACACACACACACACACACACACACACACACACACACACATATATATATATATATATATATATATATATATATATATATATATATATATATATATATATATATATATATATATATATTTATTTATTTATTTATATTTATATATATATATATATATTTCATGTAAATCCCAATGAAAACGTGATAAGATAAATCTTGATAAAATCACACGGGAAATGGAAACAACGGAGTACCTTAGCTTTCGTCTTTATTCAAGACATCTTCAGAGGAACTAGATTACATGGACAGAGAGGCTTAAAACAGGGTGACCTAAAATGAGGTCAGGTCATAATGATGACATCACTACCCACACCAACACAACCGTAGAGGAGCTAAGAAGGGTGTGACGGACTAGACAGGTCAGGTCAGAAAAAGGACCCTAAAATAACTGTCATACATCAAGATCAAAGGTTTTCAGCAGTTTTAACCTTGGGCCACTGACAAATAAATTTATGTAACATATTATCAGTTTGAACTGACCATCACTAAGGTTTATTGATTTTAATTCCTTAATCAAACTAGCTTCAACCAGAAGTCTTTCTGTGACCAAGATGATTTGTCAGTGGCCCAAGGTTAAAACTGCTGGAAACCTTTGATCTTGATGTGACAGTTATTTTGGGTCCTTTTCTGACTGCTGCTAGTCCAACTTCTTAGTCTACGGTTGTGTTTTGGGTTGGATGCCATCATTATGACCTGACCTCATGTTTGGTCACCGTATATTGCCTCTGTCCATGTAATTAGTTGTCTGAGATGTGTAAGACAGCTGGTACGGTTCCATTTCCTGTGATATATATATATATATATATATATATATATATATATATATATATATATATATATATATATATATATATATATTTATTTATTTATTTATTAAGGCTACTACTGCCAAGAATACTAGACACCCCGGAGATATCGCACCATACACATCCGGTAAATCATTGACTTCCTCAGTATACTGTAGTTAGCAGGCGCGGCACTCCTCCGTGATATATCAAGGCTTAACGCTGACTATTACTTCCTGGCGACGTCTGCATCCCTGTGCCGGCAGGAGGAGGGGAGGAAGCATTCCTAGCCCCGTTAGTCATAAAGGCTATCACCCTGTTTCTAGGTGACAATTCCATGCGCCTCCACCTACCCATATTTGTTTGTTTTTTTCAGCGTCCAACAGGGAAGGATGCGGAGTTCATGCAAGTGCCTGTAGAGTTATGAGTTAGGTTAGCAAGTTACATACACAGTGACAGGATGATGAAGGGGGGGGGGTTCCCGGTACAATTCATCTGTTTATGGCAAAGCGTGGCAGGTCCCTAATAATGTCAAGTGCCAGTCCTGTCACTAGGAGGAGGAGGAGGAGGAATATTTGGTTACGCAGTCATTCCTATATGTGATGGGATCCAAATAAACTTGACACGTATGTCATCAGTTTACTCTAGCCCAGCGACAGCGACCCTTCAGGCTTTTACGACCTTAATGCATGAGTCAAGAAGGCAAGCATGAACTACGCATGCTTCACAGTTGGGCGCTGATGCAAGGGGGTGCCCAATAAACTAGCCCCCTCGCGGAGCAAATTGTAAATTGTAAAATTGATGTGTTAGGCGGCAAGAGAGGAAGGATAGGGGCCTTTGAGCCTCGCTAGCGCAAAAGTGCTGTCACTGATAATAAGGAGGATCCGGCGCTCAGTGCCGGCGTAGGCAGGACCTCACGCCGGGGAGATGACAGCGACTCACCGATAACACCAAATTCAACCAACGAATCAGCAAAAAGGTTAGAGGTAGCGCAAGTGGAAATGTTAGGATAATTGCCACTGTTATAAAGCGTCATGGTAAGAACAATGTGATAAACGAAAAAGTTCACCTTGTACAATACTGTATATAAGCTAGTTTCAACGTAATTCTCCGTAGTACCCGCTCTTACCTTTACCAGTCATCCTTATAGAGACAGCTTAAGTTTTAAGAGATCACAAGCATGGGGACCCAGCCAGTCAATTTACCTCCTTCCACAGCTGCCTCATACAAATATCCGAAGGTACTACAACCTGCTGATCACACCTTGGTGAAACGCTCATTTACATTACCTTATTGTTTATTTATATTTATTATTACTCCTGTTTGACCGGAGACACGCGTTATATTCGAGTGGATTTTTTATTTATTTTTTTATTTTTTTACTTTACGAAAATCCTGACCACCAGCCATCACGAGGCCACAACAGTAGCTTCCCACTACCCATGACTGGGAGAGTGACTCACTCCCACCATTACCCTTTTGTCGTCAGTAGCTGATTAATGTGTGCTCACAACCGTCTAAAATGTCTGGTCTCTGCTGACTCCGATAATGACCCGAACACCGCCCCAAGTATCCACATGAGGATATGTGACGTCATCACCGCGCCTCGCGCCACACAGTACCAAAGCTACCTCAACTCTTCACAGGTTCGTTGACTTCGCTTAACTAAAATAAGTCACAAAAATTTTTCTGGCCGCCACTCGACCTCCATGACACCTACTCCAGATCCAGTGTCACAAAGGAACATTAGTTATGTGTTTCTTGAGAGTTGGACTGTATCCTTTGTTCTGGGTAACTTTTGTACCGATAAAAATCTGTAAACTTCATATGTCGAACACAAAAATAATATTCAACTAAAAATTACTTCATGTTAGATATATTCATAACAAGTGTTGTGTTGACAGCCGTAGAGGGACTGGCTGGTGGTAGCAGGAACTTGTTCGAGAAGAGGTAATTTGTGATAAGTTAATTTCAGAAATTGAGTACGGAACACAACAAAAAATTAAATAGGGGTGTTGGTGGTACAGCGGTAACGTGCGTGTCGCTAACCTTTATGTCAGGGATTCGAATCCTGCTTGGCCCAGACCTTTCCAAACATCACAGGTTTCCCGGAGTCCGGTTTCTTCCTGTACTAACACTGGATAGACCAACCGCCCGAACGGCTAATAAGCAGATAAGCGGTTAAATGACAAACAAACAAAAAAACGTCAATAGTGTGTTCTTACATAATTTACACCTCATTCCTTTTGGAAAAGTGAGAAGTGTTTATATTGGTGCCCCCGGTGTTACTGGCCGCCTCCACACTAATACTACATGGTTGAACGAAAATTGAACAGAATTATGGCGCCAACACTATTAAAAGGGGATTTTGCCTTCCTGGCCTCAAGAATCAAACATAACTGATATATTTTAATCCCGTTTTGTTATGTTATTGTTTTTCACTCATTTCATAAACCGTTAGGTCGAGTTTCGTCATACCAACAGAGGGAGGAAGGCTTGAGCTTGGTGTACCAGGATCCTCAGGTACTGCTGCCTGTACTCCCTTTAGTGGATTATACCTCCTGCTCCCCCACTTGAGTCAATCGTCTCACTCTAGCGTCAGTGTCTCGACCTACCAGCGTGACATCACCGCCCTGTGTGACTCACCAACCCACCGCCCTCACTCTCACTCACTTCACTCTCAATATAAAATCATTTCACTGTCTTACACTCTTCTTTCTTTATTATATGCATCTTGTGACGATTCTCGCATTTTTTTCAACAAATTCGGATTTGTTTTTCTTATAGTTTTCTGGAAGAACAAATCCACACAGACGTTATAACAACGACCTCACCATCATCGTCAACAGACAACCTAACACTGCACTACACAGTAAAAACGCCAGCTCAATGCCGGGAATGCTTTTGGTTTCACAAGGTCTCACTTCAGGTCCTTCAGTGATGTGCTTAATGAGATTTTCATTCGAATAGACTCACTGGATGAATCAGATGATAAGTCGCTCACGTTTTTTAGTGTTTTTTCTTCATTCTTTAAAATAGTAATTGGGCGTTCATAATGCGACCATGTGTCCAGGTCACTTTAATATACTTCTTCATCTCGTTGTTTTGTCTTACCTGCCATGAGTTAGTGATTCTCATTTTATAATGTTGTGGGTTTGGTTTTGTTCCGGCAGAGTCTCGTCCATTAATAAACAGTCCCACAGATAACATAAGGATGAAACCCACCTGACTGATACACATGTAAGAGGGGCGCCCTGGGGCCCTGTCCCCCCCCTGCAGTTATGTTACTCCCAAGGCCCACACGAGGTGTCTTCAAGTTACAACAGCATGGACACGACAAAATTTTCGTTGAAATTCTTTAATATCTGTTCTGTGTTATGCAGTTGGTCATATTACCATCGTCTTGGTTTTGAGAGTTCTTTAACTTACCATCAAACGAATGTGTGCAGTGACGATAACTTTAAACCCGCGTTTCACACGCTCGTAAATTGTGACTCTACGAAGCTGGTGTCACAGAAAAAAATTCAAGCAGAAGGAGACGGAAGTCTCCAGGTTGGTTAGTTTGCCAGGTTCCTTGAGGATTCATTGTGGCACAAGACATCATGTTGAAGGTAGCCAAGTGTGTGTGTGTGTGTATAACTAGCACGTACCCTATACACAGTCCCTACTACAAATACTCTCAGCTTTGTACAGCACCACACACTCCTCCATACTAACACACCTCTCACCCACACACTCCTCCATACTAACACACCTCTCACCCAAACACTCCTCCATACTAACACACCTCTCACCCACACACACACTCCTCCATAGTAACACCCCTCTCACCCACCCACACACTCCTCCATACTAACACCCCTCTCACCCACACACTCCTCCATACTCAACACCTCTCACCCACACACTCCTCCATACTAAACACCTGTCACCACACACTCTTCCATATAACACACCTCTCACCTACACACTCCTCCATACTAACACACTCTTTCAATACTCCTCCATACTCTACCCTCTCACCACCCACACACACACTCCTCCATACTAACACCCCTCTCCACCCACACACACTCCTTACTAACACCTCTCACCCCACACTCCTCCATACTAACACCCTCTACCCCACACTCCCTCATACACCTCCTCACCCCACCCCACACACACTCCATACTAACACCTCTCACCCCTCCTCCATACTAACACCCCTCTCACCCACCTACACCTCCACCATACTAACACACCTCTCACCGCACACTCCTCCATCCCTCTCACCCAAACCTCCTCCATTAACACACCCTCTCACCCACACACTCCTCCATACTAACACACCTCTCCCTCGCACCTCCCTCCTTTCTTTTACCTCTCTTCCCATACTCCCATATAACACCCCTCTCACCCACCCACACACTCCTCCATACTAACACACCTCTCACCCACACACTCCTCCATACTAACACACCTCTCACCCCCACACTCCTCCATACTAACACTCTCTCCCCCACACCTCCCCTACACTCTCTCACCCACCTCCTCCATACCTAACACACCTCCTACACACTCCTCCCATACTAACTCCTCTCACCCCACCCACACACCTCCTCCTACACACCTCTCACCCCCTCCTCCCTTAACCTCCTCTCACCCCCACACACAACTCCATACTACACACCTCTCACCCCCCACTCCCTTTAACACCCTCCTCACCCACCCCCACAC
Organism: Homarus americanus; assembly: GCF_018991925.1. NCBI lineage: Eukaryota > Metazoa > Arthropoda > Malacostraca > Decapoda > Nephropidae > Homarus > Homarus americanus. The sequence continues at coordinate 224,037 of NW_024728745.1, read as the reverse complement.
ACCTCCTCCATGCTAACCCCTCACCCCACACTCCTCATACTTACACCTCTCAACACTCCTCATAACACACCTCTCACCCCACCCTCCTCCATACTCACACCTCTCACCCACCCACTCCTCCCATACCACCCCCCTCTCACCCCACACTCTCCATACTAACAACCCTCTCACCCACCCACACACACTCCTCCATACTAACACACCTCTCACCCACACACTCCTCCATACTAACACTCTCTCACTCACACACTAGGGTGTGTCATACCAAAACGAATTTTTTTTTTTGAGTTTGAAAAATCGGCCCATGGTATTAATGATGTAGTTCTATGTGCAGAATCATGTGATATCTTCAGATTTGAAAAGTTTTCATTTTTTGCTAGGTAAATTTTAACTTGAAATCTTATGAAAATTCAGTATTCCCACCCTTTTACCAACACCACTAAATAGCTTATTTAAAGTAAAGTAAATGTATCAGGTTAATTTATTGGGATGAAAATGATCCAGAATAGTGAAACGAATGATCTTGACACATTTATTAAATTTAATATTCCTTTGAAAACAAAATCATCAAATACAAAACCGGTTTTACTACTGACCCGGTGTTGCTGCACACCATAGAGAACATGTCTTTCTTGCTTCTGTTTCTACTCATCACCTCCTGCTGACCACCTGAGCTCGGATGTCCTTCCCTCCTCTCCTGGCTGTACGTGACTGCTGGCCTCGCTCACTTGCTGTACACAACGCTCTATACTCAGGGTGTGCGAGGGCCAGGCAGGGATGCATGGGGTTGTCCAGAAAGCTCTGACTTGAACATTGGTGAGGCTGCAGGTAGAGGGGCTCCACTGCCAGCCTGGATGTTATCCAGATCTATGAGATCAGTGAGGGTCTTGGCACCTAGATTGACTTCAGGGTCTTCCTGACCCTGAAGGAATCGTCACCTTTGATTCGTCATGCCCAGATCCTCTCATAAGTCTCATATCCAAGATCTTTGTGACTGCCACTCTTCTCTCCTCCTCATCCTTACTGCAGAGCATTGTCTGCCAGAACTGCCTCAGGATGAGCATACCAGGAAAGATCTCCTCACAGTCTGCTCCACAATCTGAACAACCTTCCTTGGCTGACTCCTCAGGGAGTTCAAGCTGGAAGAAGAACATGCCTCGGACCTTCGGAGAACGATGACTTGACCTTGGTGTTGAACCAATTTTGGCAAGTAGACACTCTACGATAGATTGGACAATAAGTCTCAGGTTGTGAAGCTGGTTCCCTTTCAGTTTATGATGAGCGACCCAAATTCTGCAGAACCTGAGGCGTTGTGAGCCACCTAGAATGTGAGACTGGACCTATCTGCAGGGTAACCAAGTCTATCCAGGCATGACCCCAGTTTGATGGCGCAAATCATGTAACCATAGTACTGGTTAGTACTCGGTCGTCAATGACAGTATGTGCAAGCTCAACGAGTGGAGGGCCAACTGTGATTTTTTCAAAGCTCAGTTTATTTCTAACTCAGTGGTGAGTCTGGTCATGCTTGGCGCAAGGTGACCAGGGCTTCTGTTGTTTGAAAGTATCTTGCCATCCAGCCCTGATCAGATGTCTGAGTGGCAACTCGTTGGTGTGGAGGTCTAAACAATCAGACCAGCTTCCTCCAATCTTCTGCTCTATCCACTGTATGACCCCCCCCCCCCACTGTCCCTGTGTTCGTGTTGGTGCTGTCCCTCAATGGCCTGCAGGGTCTGGTGCAGTCTCTCTCTGGGCCAGTTCACAATGTTATCTGCCACTATCTCAGCTGGTTTCCTGATGTCATCTTTCTGTAGGAAATGCCTCAAATACTCTCTGGTAGATTTAGTGTATATAAACAGAAAATAATTATAATTTCAGTTTTCAATATTTTGCAACCTTTTTTTGCTAGGTAAATTTTAGCGTGAAATTTATCGAAAAATCTAACGATACAGCTGCATTAATTAGCCACAATTTTAATAGTGAACATTGCTTTCTGACTTCATTCTTTAACAGCAACTAACAATATTTTTTCTGTTTCAGATTCTGATGCATTTATAAGTTGATAATATTTGCGATGGCTGCTTGTGTCAGGACGAGGAACCAAAAATCCAGCCATCTCAGTCACTATCTTGGGTCTGGGAAGGCTCCTGAAATCGGAGTTGCCTACATTGAAGATGCTTTGAGATGCAGTGTTTTAATCAGGCAAATCAGTGAAAAGAACCAAAGAACTTACACAAGCAAGGGCATTGCCAGTGATATGACCAAAGCTGTCTTGGCACAGTACCTCTGGCTAACGCTCGGTTCAAGCCTCCAGTCTAACAAGTCAGAAGAAGATTAGTGAGAGACTGCTAGCCAGTTGGGAAAAAAGGCAGAGATATCTCTTGGGAGAGGAAAGAAAGCTTACCGAGATTAAGGACAGCTTTGCCGGCAACTGCAGTTATTTGACATAATTACTTGCAGAAGTGCTTGGTGTTCTCTGTCTGAGTTTGGATGCGATCGTGAGCTGTAAATCCGAGGCCCATCTCCTGTGTTTGCAAGCGTGAACTGAAGATTCCTGTGATCGAACTGGCATTTGTCAAAGCGCAGAGAGAAGGGCTGGCAGTATAGGGGCTCTCATGATTTCCTAGCCAAAGATATTCCAGGTCAAGAGACGGGAGGCTGCTACAGAGAGACAGAAGAGGAGAAAGAGTTGCCGAGGAAAAAGGAGCTTGAGAAGGCCCAGGGGTGAGGTAAAAGGCCGATAAAGTTGGAGTCAAGCTGATTCAGAGTTTAATAACTTCCCCATGGCTGATCCGAGTGCTGACCAGGAGAATGGTGACGTCCCTAACCCCAGAAAATAATGATCCCAAACAGCAGGCATAAGATTCAGGAAATAGGAAGATATCCGACATAGCTCTGGCCAGCATGCGACACCACACTGGTCTCAGAGAAACTGCAGAGATAGCAACAGCTGCCTGGATTGACGGTGGTTTGATAACACCTGATGATGTTCACCTGGTGATAGATCATAACAAAAATAAGGAAGCTCAGGAGAAACTTGTCCAGTAACCTAGAGAGTTTGATAAGGGGATAAGAAATGGAATTAATTGTTTGTTCTTTGATGGGAGAAGGATGACACTAAGAAGGTAATTTCGCCAGAAAGTTGGAGATTCTGACAAGTTGTTCCTGCCTGCATGGTGAAGGAGGAACACTACTCCTGCTGCAGTGAACCAGGAGGAAATGTTTAATGACATTTCCTCGAAAAGATGACATCAGGAAACCAGCTACAGAGATAGTGTAGATAACATTGTGAACTGGCTCAGAGAGAGAACCTAACCAAAAAGACCCTGCAGGCCATTGGAGGACAGCACCAACAGGCCTGGGGTGCTTTGGGGGTCATACAGTGGATAGAGCGGAAGATTGGGAGGGAAGCTGGTCTGGATTGTTTTGTGACCTCCACACCAACGAGTTGCCACTCAGACATCTGATGATCCCAGGAAGCTGGATGGCAAGACTCTTTCAAACAGCAGATGGTCTGGTCCTCTTGGCAAGATGCTGGACTCTGCCCACTGAGTTAAAGAAATAAATCCGAGCTTTGAAAAAAATCACAGATTGGCCCTCCACTCGTTGAGCTTGCACATACTGTCATTGACGAGCCAGTACTGGCCAGTACTATGGTTACATGATTTGCGAGGTGCACATCAAAACTGGGGTCATGCCTGATAGACTTGCTTACCTGCAGATAAGTCCAGTCTCACATTCTGATGATCTCTAGCAGCTCTCAGGTTCTGCAGAATTTGGGTCGCTCATCATAAACTGAAACGGAACCAGCTACAACCTGAGACTTATTGTCCAATTCATCGTGAGTGTCTACTTGCAGTGGTTCAACACCAAAGGTCAAGTCATCGTTCTCCGAAGGTCAGGGTATGTTCTCTTCCAGCAGGCTCTGAGAGTCAGCCAGGAAGGTTGTTCCAGATTGTGGAGCAGACTGTGAGGAGATCTTCCTTGTATGCTCATCCCGAGGCAGTTCTGCAGACCAATGCTCTGCAGTAAGGATGAAG